>NW_004949099.1:18326810-18361132 GCF_000317375.1 Microtus ochrogaster | reverse complement strand
AAATACGGCATCATCTGCATGGAGGATCTAATTCATGAGATCTATACAGTTGGAAAACGCTTCAAGGAAGCGAATAACTTCCTGTGGCCCTTTAAATTGTCTTCTCCACGAGGTGGAATGAAGAAAAAGACAACTCATTTTGTGGAAGGTGGAGGTGCTGGCAACAGGGAAGACCAGATAAACAGGCTTATTAGACGGATGAACTAAGGTGTTGCCCATGGTATTTTTGTAATCTGGTCAGTTAATAAACAGTCACAGCTTGGCAAACTGAAAAAAAGGGTAACACAAAATATCCAGGAAATAGGGGACACCGTGAGAAGACCAAACCTAAGAATAATAGGTATAGAAGGAGAACAAGTTCAACTCAAAAATACAGAAAATATATTTAACAAAATCATAGAAGTAAACTTTCTCAGCCTAAAGAAAGATATTTTTATGAAAATATATGAACCTTACAGAACACCAAATAGACTGGATCAAAAATAAAAAAATGTTTCTTTACCACATAATAATCAAAACACTAAACATACAGAATAAAGAACAAATATTAAGAGCTGCAACGAGAATTCCAAGTAATATATAAAGCAGACCTATCAAAATTATACCTGACTTCTCCATGGAAAGAATGAAAGCCAGAAGTTTTCTTAATGCAGACATTAAAACAACATGGATGCCAACCCATACTACTATACCCACCACAACTTTCAATCACCATCGAAGGTCAAAACTAAATATTCAGTGACAAAATCAGATTTAACCAATACCTAGTCACAAACCCAGCCCTATAGAAAGTACTAGAAGGAAAACTCCAACACAAGGAAGTTGGCTGCATTAGCAAAAACACACACAATAGATGATCTCACCGCAGCAACCCCAAAGAAGGGAAAAATACACACAATAACATCACCAACAATAAAACTAAATTAACAGGAGATAGCAATCACTGGTGATTAATATAAGTGAAACTCAAGTCACCTATAAAAAGATACATGCTAACAGATTGGATATGAAAGCAGAATCCATCTCTCTGCTGTAAATAAGAAATATACCTCAACCTCAAAAACAGACATCACCTCAGAGTAAAGAGTTGGGAAAAATAATTCCGATAAAATGGACTTAAGAAACAAGCTGGTGTAAGTATCCTAATATCTAACAAAGTATACTCCAAACTAAAGTCAATCAAAAGAAACAAAGAAGGTCATATCATATTAATCACAAGAGGAAATCTCAATACTGAACATCTATGCCCCAAATACAAGGGCACTTTCATATGTGAAGAGAAAAAAAAAACACTTCTAAAGCTTAAATCCCACATACTAATAGTGGAACATCAATACCCCACTCTCACCACTGGACACGTCAGTAAGACAAAAAATGAACAGAGAAATAAGGGAACAAACAGATGTTATGACTCAAATAGACTTAACATATATTGAATATTCCATACAAACATAAGAGAATATAACTTCTTCTCATCACCCCATGGAACCTTCTCAAAAATTGACCACATATTGGGTAACAAAACAAACCTCAACATGTACAAAAGAATTGGAATAACTCCATGTATCTTGTCCAATCACCATGGCTTAAAATTAGAATTCAACAGAAACACTAATTTCAGAATACCCACAAACACATGGAAATTAAGCAATGCTCACCTGAAGTATCAGTAGGTTAAGGAAAAAATAAAGGGAGAAATTAAAGTCTTCATAAAATTCAATGGAAATGACTACACAACATATCCAAATTTATGGGACACAAAGAAAGCAGCTTTAAGAGGAAAGTTCATAGCACTAAATGCCTACATAAAGAAGCTGGAAAAATCCTATATAAGTGAATTAACAGAACATTTGAAAAATTTAGAACGAAAAGAAGCAAACTCACCCAAGAGAAGTAGATGGCAGGAAATAATCAAATTGAGAGCTGAAATCAACAAAATAGAAACAAGAAAACAATACAAAGAGTCAAGACAAAGAGTTGGTTCTTGGAGAAAATCAACAAAATTGACAAACCTTTTTCCAAACTAATCAAAAGGCAGAGAGAGAATATCCAATTTAACAAAATCAGAAATGAAAAGGGAAATAACAGCAGACACAGAAGAAATCCAGAGAATCATTATGTCATATTTCAAAAACCTATACCCCACAAAATTGAAAAACTTAAAGGAAATGGACAACTTTCTACATAAATATTATTTACCAAATTAAATCAAGACCAGATAAGCAAATTAAATAAAATTAAATTATGATAAACATATCACTGGTAAAGAAATAGAAAAGGTCATCAAAAGTTTCCCAACCAAAAAAAGCCCAAGAACCCGGTGGTTTCAGCTAAGAATTGTATAAGATTTTGAAAGAATAATTGATACCAATATTCTTCATATATAAAGTAAAAAATAAATAATAACAAGAAGGCTTGCAAATCAATGACTGCTATAGGCCTACGAGGGCATCTAAACACATTGTGAGTACAGCACCTGCAGGATCAGGACAAACCAGAGTTCCAAGCTTGACAAACAGTATGGGTAAGAAGTAAGCTTCTGTTGCAGCATGCATCTGTGCCTAGGGCACCTGTTCATTTGTTGCTGTAGTGTAATCTACTGTATCTTGATTAATATACATGTGATAGACACAAATGAGAACAAAGGAAGGAGTTTTGAGGTGGAAGAAAACCTCAGAACTCATGAATAGTCACTTTTTGACAAATGAATTTGAATAAAGAGGGCAGATTGAAACCAAAGGAAACTGAAAATTCCAGTTCCATGCTAACAAAAAAAAATTATTTAGTTAGGAAATCAATTTTTGTACTTATTCTATGGGTAAAGAGAAAAAAATGAGCTCACAGGCAGTGTGAGGTCAAGAACTTGAAGGTTTGAAAGTAACAGACCCTATGGGAAAACCTACTGCTATTATTCCACTAAGGAGAGATAATGATAAAATTATTTCTAATGACATATTGCTATAGTGATATGTCAGTACATGGATAAAAGTACTACTCCTAGATGAGAGGCATTGGCATTTTATTGCTGATGTGTGAAAGAATGTCACTTTTCTCCAGTGGAGTGACACTTGGGCTTATCAATCACACTCGATGGCAGAACCCACAACCAGGAGCTGTAAGTTAACACAAACTGGATTCCATATTTTGTTTTGTTTGTTTAGAGAAAATGAAAAAAACATGAAGTTGGATGTGTAGGGAGGTAGGGTGGATCTTGATAAGGTTGGAATACGGAATGGATATGATCAAATATAAAGTATATTATATGAAATTTTCATATAATAAATAAGACATTAAAAGAAGGGATAAACTGAAAAAAACTCTCATTGTTCCTAGATAATGTTTTAAGAATAAATAAATCTGAATTACAATTCTTTCTTTGGAGACTACAGACAAATTCAGTGTTTGCCCACAAACACAATATCTGTTACTTTGTTTTGTTCTAGTTGGTTTAATTTTAGGTTTGTGGAATCAGGGTCTTATATTATGTGGACCTAACCTGCTTGGCTTCTGGTTGGTTTGTAATACAGGGTAATCCTCTTGTCCCAGAATCCAGAATGCTGGCATTAAGGACAGGTACAGTCACTGCTGGCTTAAGGTTTCCTTAAACAAAGAAATGCAGCCCTTGGAGTTTGCTTCCTTAAGGTTTAATTTAATGATATTGGGTGAGGGTAAAAATCTACCACGTAAAACTCTTCCCAATTCTTTGTTATATTGATAGACTAAGGATCACACTTAAAGACCCACCATAGTGCCATGGCGTACAAGAAGCATAGCTATTAAAAATAAACAAGAAAACACATTCAGTGTCCAAATCATGGCAGTTTATCTTTTCAGAGCAGTCACTGTGTTTTGTCCATTAAGTAATATCACACACACACACACACACACACACACACACACACACACACACACACACACACAAATAATTTCCCAAAAAAATTATAAGCATTTTAGAGTCATTTTCCAAGGATTGAGTGTTATGATGAATTAGAAAAGCAAACCTGATACTGTGCTCTAAACACCAAACACTTCTGCCTAAAGTCACACAAAGGCTGAAATAAAACACATTTAGTAATTTTAAAAACCTAATAATTCTTTGTTTCCTTTTTTAAGTTGATGTTCGTCACATTGTAACATCCAACTCACTTTCATATCTCACTGACCATAACTCTAAGTGTGATGAAATTTCTTAAGCAAGCAGCAATATGATCTAAATGTTTGATGATTCAAATGGAAGGTTTTAAAACATTTATCATTGAAATATGCTGTGTTCTTAAGCCCTTCTCTGCTATGTAATTTGTAGTGGGCTGGGCCAAGACCAAGATCTGAAGAGTCAGCAGCAAGGGTCATATCCATCCACGGCTTAAAGAAGGCAGAAGTGCAAAGCCAGCACAATTTGTGCCTTGATGTCTTCATTTCACAAATCCAAGGCTGTTCTTTATGGGAGTTACTTTCTAAGGCAATAGAGATGCAGAATTCTAACTGAAAATACTGTCTCATTTCTGCTTATTTTTGAAGGTTTTATGTTGGAAACACACCACTGAGTTAAAAGGTTAGTAGTATTCAGGCAGAAAGCATTTGGAGACAGAAAATATGTAAATTTTCAAGATAAATTCTCATTCAAACATTTTAAACTTACTAGTAGGAACTGTGTTTTCTGTTAAATATATGTTTTTGTCTGTCCTTGGTTGTTGGGTGATACTGGAATCGTTTTGCAGAAGATAAAAGCAGTAAATATATATTTTAAGGCAATATCTTACTACCCAAGGCTAGTCTCAAACTTTCTGGGTAGGTGAAAATGTACTTTAAAGTTCTGAAATTCCTGTCTCTCTTCCCTGAATGCTAGGCTAAGAGATAATTGCTACAGTATCTTGCTTATACAGTGCTAAAAATAGAATCCAGGATTTTCTATAGTCTACACAAGCTACCAACTAAGCTATAGCCCATAATATTATTTAGAATAATAAAACTCTCAATATTCCCTATGCTAGAAGGTGGATCTTGCAAACTTGAGAGAAGACTCAGGGTTTAAGAGTACTGAATCTTCTTTGGAATGACTTAGGTTCAATTCCCATTACCCATATAAGGACTCACAATCTTCTGTAACTTCAGTTCCAGGGAATCCAACACCTTCTTCTGGCCTGCTGGAGTACTAGGTAGACACATGAAGTATAGACATAGATATAGACAAAATATCCATAAACATTAAATAAATAGATCAAGTTTTATAAAAGGCCAACTCTTTGGCTACAGTTTGTTTCAGAATTCTGTTCTTCGTCAGGAAATCTATATTAGTAGATATCAGTAGTATGAATGCATTTGGTGACTCAGAAGAAAGAAATGTGTCAAAATCTATACAATGTTATAAATTAACTTGAATACTAACTGTTTCTTGACTAAGCTCATTGTAAATTGTGCAGAAAATAACTGTAATGGAAAGAATAAAAAATAAAGTTTCCCACACTCTAGCCTTACAACTCACGACAGTTACTGTCCACTTGGTAACTTTAATTCATAGATGTGAAAAAATAAGACTCATGTCATAAGGAAAGAAATTCAGATTTCTTGAATCTCAGGCAGTATTTCTAGTAATCTAGTAATACATAGGGATTTCTTTTAGTATTGAGAGTAAAAATATTTAACTATGTTTTGACTTCTTAGAAGCCAAAATGATTCTAGGCAAAGAAGGATCTACCATGGTTTGCTCTTGAGTTTGGTGTACCTGAGATTAGTATCCATTTATTCCCACAGGTTCCTTGTTGATCTATAGTATAAATGAAAAATTTAAGAATCTGTATATGTCTTTGTCTGATAACTTGTGTCATGTGAAAATAATTTTTACAAAGATTAATCAGTATTAAAATAGTAGAAATATATTCTTGCTAGTGTGCAGAGGAGAAAACTGCATGGTTCTGAAAAGTGCATTCCACTTTTTTGGGAACAACTGTCCTCAGAGAAAATAAGTTTTGCAGCTAACCTAGAAATATCCCTTAAAACCCCAAATCCTTTTGTTCACAAAACAAACTTCTAGTCTATAATTTGATAAGCTGGATGGATTTTCCCACTAGAAAGGTTACTCTCCCCAAAGACAAAGAGTACTAAATCTCTGCTCACGTATGTCTCCAATTTTACAAAAATCCATCCCAGGTTGGTGAGACAGATAGTCTCTGGAGAATAGGGTCCATTTCTACTCCTGTAGGGATTTGCTAAACAAATGGGTAATATGGCACTCGTAATGTGCAGTCAGTCCATGTAATCTTGGAGTAAGTACAATGTTGCATAGAGAAATAGTAAAAAGGGATCTCCATATGCCCAACAGTTTCACGGAAACTAAAAGGGTTTTCAATTAGTGGCATTTTCCTTTTTTTTTTTTTTTTCTGAGACAGGGTTTCTCTGTAGCTTTGAAGCCTGTCCTGGAAAAAGTTCTTGTAGACCAGGCTGGCCTTGAACTCAGAACTCACAGAGATCTACCTGCCTCTACCTCCCGAGTGCTGAGATTAAAGGGGTGTGCCACCACTGCCCGGTCAATTAGTGGCATCTTTTGGCAAGACATAGAATAGTACCTTTGTAGAGGAAGTAGATCACTGGTGACATTTTCTTAGGGTTTATATCTTGTTTCTGGTCCTGTTTTTACTCTTTCTGTCTCCCTTTTTTCACAAGATAAGAGACGTTCTCCATCATCATGTAATTCCCAAGCACATGGGGCCAAATAACCACAGACTGAAATGTCCAAAACTCTGAGCCTAGATTCATGCCCCCTCCTGTAAGATGTTTTCTTAAACATTTTGGACGCTGCTATGCAACATTAATACAATGCTTGCCGGGCATGCCTTTAATTCTACCACTAGGGAGGCAGAGGCAGGCGAATCACTGTGAGTTAGAGGCCTGCTCTACAAGAACTAGTTCCAGGAGAGGCTCTAAAACTACATATAAACCCTGTCTCGAAAAACAAAACAAAAAGAATACAATCCTTTGGAACTTCTTCAAATCTTGATCTCTAGTAAAGAGTTTGTGTTATATAATATATATTTTACAAATGGGCTTGGTGGAATGACTTCTAATCTTGAATTTTATAATAGTTTCCACTGTTGTCTTCTTTGATGACTTTGAAACAAATAAAAACTCCTTTCATACACGTTAATTTGCCGAGTGGTTACCATATGTCAGATTTAAAATGCAGACACAAGTGGTTTGCTTTGTGTGTATACCTACCTGTCTATATAACAAATATGTGGTTGCAGGCTGAAGTGTTTGTGTGTATGTATGTGGGAGCAAGGTATACACATACCACAGCACATGTGTAGAAGGTAGAAAATAACCTGGGGCATGGTTTTGGTTCTTGTCTTTCACTTTGAGACATATTTTGTCGCTCCCATGTCCCCTAACCTTACTGTCCCCCAGGCCTCTGAGGACTCTTTCTCTTCCCCATATCTCTTTTGGATGACTGGGATTAAAGAAGCTCACTGCAATACCCAGTTTTATGTGGGTTCCGACTAGGGCCCTCATGCTTGTGTGGCATGAACACTCCCTACTGAGCCATTGACTCAGGTGTAAGCAGTTTTGATTGCTTTCTTAATTTTTAAAAGTCCTTTAAATGGAGTGATGACTTAGCATAGTGAAAAATATAGGATGAACACTGCTTCTTCTATATTTTTCTGTAGAAAAAACCTAAGCCCTGTTAGTTTGTATATACATATACATTTATATATCATATTGATTAATAAACATTTCTGACATTAAACTATCAGTCCATGAGACCAATCTTCATACTGTTTGCTTAGTATTAGAGACACAATATATAAGCTATCATCTAATAAAACTCAAGATTAATCATTGAATGTGTAATGAGATTATGAAGTTTCTAATATGTGAGGCAATAAAACCAATTAAGAACAAATATAGTATGATATGCTGTTTTGTACATTTACTTTATCATTAGTAAATATTCCATTATTCAATTATGCTGTCAAAATAAAGCAAGAAATAGGGTTAACAAAATAATATTGACATATACCACAGACAATAACCTAAAACTGAATATATTCAGTATTCTGATTTTATGTATATTTTAAGTGAGAATAAATTAAAAGCACTTATTTATTATTCTGCAACTATCTATATTAGAATTTTGCTATCTTTGTCTTTTCATTTAGGGGGGATGGTAAATAGTTGTACATCAATGTCTATTATACATTATATGCACAGAGGTAGTTATTGTAATTTTATTTTAATGGAATTAGCATGATAGTCATGTTCCTTATTTTATAGAGGAGAAATTGAAGTTAAGAGAAGGTCAATACATTTACTCATGTCACATAGGTTTTAACAATATATGCTTCATCCAGAATGTAAAGTCAGGGGTTCTAAAGCCAAACAAATATTATGCACAACATGTGAAGCAGTTCTATCCCAGGACACATTAATAGGTTTTATTTTCAATCTTATAAAGTTCATTTCAATGGTAATTTTCACATTCTTTGACATCGCATTTCTGGGTTGTCATTGTATAGGTACAGGACTATTAATCTTCTAGCATTATTTAGATATTAAAAGTTGATGATAAACAAACAGAATATTTTAAATTTCTCATATCTGATTATATTGACAGTGCCATGAATCTGTGACCTGTTACATCCTATACCTCAAGCAAGAACAATTACTATAATTTTGCTAAATATGCCCTCTTTTTTATTATTTTATAAATAATACCAATCAAAATTCCCATGTCCTCCCCTCTTCCTACTTTCCTCCCGCTCCTCCATACAACCTCCCCGTTACCCTTCTTCAGTACTAAGAGAGGGCAAGGCACCCTGCCCTGTGGGAAGTCCAAGGCCCTCCCCTCTACATCCAGGCTTGGAAGGTATGCTTCCAAAGAGAATGGGATCCCAAAAAAAGCCAGTATATGCAGTAGAGACAAATCCCAATGCCACTTTCATTGGCTTCTCAGTCTGCCCCAACTGTCAACCACATTCAGAGGGTTCAGTTTGATCCCATGCTCGTTCATTCCCAGTCCAGCAGGAGTTGGTGAGCTCCCATTAGCTTAGGCACATTGTCTCAGTGGGTGAACAAACCCCTCATGGTCCTGACTTCCTTGCTCATATTCTCCCTTTTTTTTATTCTTCAGCTGGACCTTGGGAACTCAGTCCAGTGCTCTGATGTGAGTCTCTGTTTCCATCCATCGCCAGATGAAGATTCTATGGTGATATTCAGTCTGAATATTAGAAAAGGCCAGTTCAGTCACTCTCTCATCGACTGTCCAGGGTCCTAGATGGGGTCATCCCCATGGACTCCTGGGAACCCATTCAGAGCCAAGCCTCATGCCAACCCAAAATGGCTCCCTTAATTAAGATATCTTCTTCCCTGCTCCCATATCAGCCCTTCCTCCATCTCAACCATCCCACTCCCCCAAGCTCTCCCCAATCTTCCCCTTCTCCCTTCTCTCTCCCCCTCCCCTTCACTCACTCACCCCACCCCTACCACACCCCACCCTACCCATACCCCACCCCACCCCACCCCCACCCCATGTTTCCAACGTTTACCTAGTGATCTTGTCTGCTTCCAATTTCCAGGAGGATTTATATATGATTTTCTTTGGGTTATATATGGGTCTGGGTTATCTTAGTCAGGATGGTATTTTCTACTTCCATCTATTTGCATGCAAAATATAAGATGTCATTGTCTTTTACCACTGAGTAGTACTCTAATGTGTAGATGTGCCACACTTTTCTTTATCCATTCTTCTGTCGAGGGGCATCTAGGTGGTTTCCAGGTTCTGGCTTTTATAAATAATGATGCTATGAACATAGTTGAACAAATGCTTTTGTAGTATGATTAGGCATCTTTTAGGTATATTCCTGAGAGTGGTATTGCTGGATCATGAGTTAGGTTGACTCCCAATTTTCTAAGAAACCACCACACTGATTTCCTAAGTGGCTACACAAGTTTGCATTCCCACTAGCGATGGATGAGTGTTCCCCTTGCTGCATATCTTCTCCAGCATAATCTACCATTGGTGTTTTTCATTTTAGCAATACTGACAGGTGTAAGATGGTATCTCAAGGTTGTTTTGAATTGTATATCCCTGATAGCCAAGGAAGTTGAACATGTCCTTAAGTATCTTTTAATCGTTTGAAATTCTTCTGTTGAGAATTCTGTTTAGGTCAGTAGCCCATTTTTAATTGGGCTATTTCGAATTTCAATGTCTATTTTACCGAGTTCTTTATATATTTTGGAGATCAGACTTTTGTCTGATGTGGGGTTGGTGAAGAAAATCTCTCTTTCAAAGTTACACTTGCGGAGAATGATTTTGAAATGATAATAAAGTAATAAGTTAGAGAAAAAGTAGTTCCAGGAATATAATTTTAGTATTCAAATCTTTAAATACTTAAAACAAACTCGTGCTCCTGGAAGCACATGGAAAACTGGCAGCATCTGTGTCAATCTGTTAACATCAGATATTTTAAGGATTTTAGGCTTAGGTCAAAGATAAAATGTATCTTTTTGTCCTTCGAATCATGTAATTCTGCATTGTTCAATTTCTTGAAGCCTGTATCACTTCAAAATAAAAACAAATCTAACATATGTTATTTAAAATATTTTCACTAAAATCACATCTGAATTATTAAAGGGCTGTGATGTAAGATTATGGCAAATTAAAGAGTCATTTTTCTATTGAGATAACAAAACATCTTGTAAGAGACAACTTAAAGAAGAAAAATTAAACCCAATTGAGCCCATATATTTTTTGAACTTGACATTTCAGATGTATATTAGCACATACAAAGTATTTGTTGTAGTAAAAAAAATACTAAGCAAAAGACAATAGGAGAATATAATCTCATCTTTGATAAAATGCGCAGTTTTAGTGTTTAATTTCATGAGTTCTTTGTATATTTTGGAGATCAGTCCTTTGTCTGATATGGGGTTATTGAATATCTTTTCCCATTCTGTATGCTGCTTTTTGGTCTTATTGACTGTGTCCTTTGCTTTACAGAAGCTTCTCAGTTTCACAAGGTCCCATTTATTTATTGTTGCTCTCAGTGTCTGTGCTACCAGAATTATATTTAGGAAGTGAACTCCTGTGTCCATTCCTTGAAGACTACTACCCAATTTCTCTTCTATTAGGTTCAGTGTGGTCAGATTTATATTGAGGTCTTTAATAATTTGGACTTGAGTTTTGTGCATGGGGATAAATATGGATCTATTTTCATTCTTCTACCTGTTAATATCTAGTTATGCCAGCACTATTAGTTGAAGATACTTTTTTATCCATTATATAATTTTAGCTTCTTTATCTAAAATCAGGTATTCATAGGTATGTGGATTAATATCTGGGTCTTTGGTTCAATTTTGTTGGTCAACCTCTATGTTTTTATGCCAGTACCAACCTGTTTTCATTACCGTAGCTCTGTAATACAAAGTGGATCATTTTTCTTTTCCAGGTGACAATCTTTTACATATATTTTATTCCCTGGTTCACAAGCTTCAAAACAAGCTCCCCTCTGAAGTACTCAACACTATAAAGGAGAGAAACAGAGTGTTTACGGTTTTCAGCTACCAATAAATCTCACAATATTTTGGTTTCATAGGTTCCGCTAACCTCTGGTGCATGGGATACTAATTTGTATAATGCTTACAGAGTATGTAAGAAGACGGAAAGTTATTTGTGTTTTTGAATATGTTCTATTCATCCTTCTGTCTGTTTTTATGCCAATATCAGACTATTTTCAGTACTGTAGCTCTGTAGTAGAATTTGAAGTCAGGGATTGTGATGCCTCCAGAAGTTCCTTTATTGTACAGGAATTTTGGCTATCCTGGGGTTTTTTGTTTTGTTTTGTTTTGTTTTGTTTTGTTTTGTTTTGTTTTTCCATATGAAGTTGCGTACTGTCCTTTCAAGGTCTGTGAAGAATTTTGCTGGGATTTTGATGGACATTGCATTGAATTTGTATATTGCTTTTGGTAAGACTGTCATTTTTATTATGTTAATTCTACCTACCCAAGGGCATGGGAGATCTTTCTACTTTCTAGTGTCTTCTTCAATTACTTTCTTCAAAGATTTAAAGTTTTTGTTACATAGATCGTTCACTTGTTTGCCTAGAATTACTCTAAGATATTTTATGCTATTTGTGAATAGTGTGGAAAGTGATGCTTCTCTGATTTCTTTCCCAGCCCATTTATCATCTGTGTAAATGAGGGCTACTGATTTGTTTGAGTTAATTTTGTGCCCTGTTACATTACTGAACGTGAAAAGCTTCTGTAAAGCAATGGACATGGTAAACAAGACAAAACCGCAGCCTACAAAATGGGAAAAGATATTCACCAATGATACATCAGACATAGGACAGATCTCCAAAATATATAAAGAACTCAAGAAATTGGTCATTAAAAGAACAAATAATCCAGAAAAAAAAAGAGTACAGACCTAAGTAGAGAACTCTCAAAAGAGAAATCTAAAATGGCTGAAAGACACTTAAGGAAATGTTCAACATCCTTAGCCATGAAAGAAATGTAAATCAAAATTTCTCTGATATTCCATCTTAGACATGCAAGAATAGCCAAGATCAAAAACACTGATGACAACTTATGCTGGAGAGATTGTACATTGCTTGCAGAAGTGCAAGCTGGTACAGCCCTTTTGGATATCAGTATGACAATTTCTCAGAAAATTAGGAAACAACCTTTCTAAAGATACAGCAATACCACTTTCTGGTATATACCCAAAAGATTCTCATTCTTACTACAAAGACATGTGCTCAACGATGTTCATAGCCGCATTGTTTGTCATATCCAGAACCTAGAAACAACCTAAATGCCCCTCAGCTGATGCATAGATAAGGAAAATATAGTATATTTGCACAATGGAGTACTCCACAGCAGAAGAAGATAATGATATCTTGAAATTTGTAGGCAAATGGATGTATCTATAAAACATCATATTGGGTGAGTAAACCCAGACCCAGAAAGACAAATATCATATGTATTCACTCTTAAGTGGTTTTTATACTCAAAGCAAAGAAAAACCAGCCTAGTATTCACAATCCCAGAGCACCTAGACAACAATGAGGACCCTAGGAGAGACGTACATAGATCTCATCTACTTGGGAACTAGAAAAAGACGAGATCTCCTGAGTAAACTGCAAGCATGGAGACCAGGGGAGAGGGTAGAAGGGG
Source organism: Microtus ochrogaster (assembly GCF_000317375.1). Classification (NCBI taxonomy): domain Eukaryota; kingdom Metazoa; phylum Chordata; class Mammalia; order Rodentia; family Cricetidae; genus Microtus; species Microtus ochrogaster. The sequence continues at coordinate 18,347,962 of NW_004949099.1, read as the reverse complement.
AGGAGAGGGAAAGGGAAGGGGAAAGGAAAAATGTATAACTCAATAATATTCATTAAAAACAGTAGGAAAAAAGAAATAAAAATATACCCTTCCCCCCAAAAAAGAAAAACAAGTCAAACATGTGCCAAGGAGATAGACAGATCTGACTGGAAATTCATTGACATGTCTAAACTTTTATAATAATGTTGTCTTCGTAGCTTCCATTTCGCTCTTTGGAAATAAAATTTTGTATGTGTGTGTATGAGAGAGAGAAAGGGAAAGAGAAAGTATTGTGTATGTGTTTGTGTGTGCTGTGTATGACACTGTGTGTGTGCGTGCGTACGTGCGTGTGTGTGTGCATGCGTACGTGCGTGTGTGTGTATGACACTGTGTGTGTGCATGTGTGTGTGTGTGTGCATGTGTGTGCCCTTGGTAGAATACAGAGGCCAGAAGAGACAGTCAGTTCCGTGCTCTATCATCTCTATCATGCTTTACTTCCTTTGGCACGGTCTCTAACTGTACCTGGAACTAACCTGGCAACAAACAAGCCTCAGTGAGCCTCTAATCTTTGCTTCCTTCTCATACCTCTCAGCAGCTGGAGTTCCAGGCACCTGCACAAGGATGGCTGGAGCTCTATATGCATTCTGAAAATTCGAATGCATATCTTTCTACTTGTGCTGCAAGCATGCCTGCCCACTGAGTCAGCTCCTCTGTCTCCAATTTTGCTCAAATAATCTTTTATTATATTTCCATTTAGTGGCTGCATAAGTGTTAGTTTTCTCTAAGAACTAAGGGGAAGCCGTTTGATTCACCATCATACCAAGGCTCATTTATTTTGTATTAATCTTTAAATTTCTTGTAAATATAAAATGTAAAATTTTATGCAACTCATAACTAATGAGGAACTATGATGTTAATAATAGTTTCAAGAACATTTGATGAAATGAGTATTTATAGACAGTATAATCAAGGAATATTAGGCTAATAACACTGGATTGAATTCAGTCCTGATTAATATCCAATAAGAAAGGAGATCTTAATCCTATATATTTACTACTGATTGAGACTCCATATGTTTCTGTGAGACATGCGTTTACAATTTAGTGTCTATTCCCTATGTGTTGGTTATTTTTAACAATGAACAATAAGTATATATTTAAACTATATACACATGCTGGAAAGATGGTTCAGTGGATAAGAGCACCCACTGCCAAAGTTCACATTCTGAAATTGATCTTCAGAACCTACCTGTTAGAAGGAAAAAACTGACTTCCACGAGCTTGCCTCTGAATTTTCTTTTTACACTGTAGCAGGTGCATACATGTAAACACACAACACATACACACATTACTAAATAAATAATAAATTAATTTATACATAAAATGTAAAAGGAATGCAAATTTATGAATATTAATCTTTGTGAGGCTATCATGACTCATAAATGATGTTGTAAATACATCATATTTTTATTTCACATCAAAATTTGTGATACTATCACAAGAAATTTTTACCACCACCCAAAAAATGTTTCTCAAAAGCTTGGAAGAACAAATTTCAAAGTTTAGAGAATACAGTATTTCTGTACTGTATTTTTCTCATTTACAATGAAAGAATTACATGTTGTACATCATCAGGAAAACAAAGAACTTTATCTGTTTCAAAAACCTTATGCCTGTTAATTGGTAAATGTTATTTTTTCTTGTTGCCCTTGTCTTTCTTTTTTTTAATGTTTTCCAAAGACTAATTTTTTGTTTTATTCTGGATTTGCTTTAGCTAATAACATCCATTTTCCATTCATGCATCCAATTTTAACAAATGTTCAGTTGTATAAAACTTAGATGTCTAATTCTGTAATGTGGAAGGCCTGTGGGAAGCTCATTAACATGTATGGTATTAGCTTATTCATGCTCCATTTGCACACCTAGTTTCCTGGGTCTTACATTGTCTGCCTACGGTTATCTGTGCTTTTCCTTCCTAAGCCCTCAATTTCCCTGCCTCTTACAGCATTTACACATCCCACAGGACTTCAACTCGGCAATATGCTACATTTCCTTCCTTTATTATGCTCCTACCTGTAGAACCAAGATGGCCTAGAGCATTTCAAAATCAGCAGTGGGTTATAGAAATTATTATTTTTTTGTTTCACATTTTGTCAGTGGCAACAAAGCCTCCTCTTTGTTTTCCATTGTCATCAATTCACAGTACCTGTCTTTATAGGGTGACCAGAACTGTGGTCATGGTAACATATAGGTGGCAATTAACTCTTTTGCTAGGACTTCACACCATACTTATGTCCATAGACTTTATTGATGGCTGCAAGTATCCAGTGAAGTGGACAGGGATAAAATATTGTTAGTCTAGATCCTTACAGAGAACATCTCCCTTCAGATTGTGTAGTGCATCAAAAAAAAAATACAATAGAAATTATGCAAATTGGAATGACACTGAAAATTTTAATAGTGATAAAGAAGCCTATAAGTTGGAAAATAAATATCTCAGTCATTTGTTCATTAAGAAAAATTTGGCATCGCTGATACAAAAAGCCATGTAATTAAAATCAAGACAGGAACCATTTCTAGCTTTTGAGCCTAAAACATTCTAATGCTATTGTTTTTCTTTGTTGTTGCTAAATATTGAACCCAGAGCCTAAATCAAATATCTACATACTCTATTATATTTGTGTATTTAGTGTGCATGATGGATGTAGCACTTTCACAATTCAATTTATGTGTGTGAAAGTTAGAGAACAATTACTTCAACTATAGGTGAATAAGAGATGTAAGTCAGGTCATCAAGCTCAGCTTGAGATGCCTTTAACACCTGAGTCAATCTTGCTGGCCCTTATGGGTTCTCTTATTGAGCAATATGTCCAGCCTTATATGTGTACAGAGATATATGCAGAGAGAAGATGTTTTCTCCAAGTAACTATGAAATTTTCATTAGTCTGAAAAATATTTAAATACTTCAATGGAATTCAAAAACTGAGGATGAATGAATAACTAAATACAACCAACAGGATACTGGGTTGAGATAAGAGACACTAATGAAAATAGCTTAAATTCAAAGAATGACACAAACTTACTTAATTATGTAGGAAAATATGTAAGTGTATATACAATAATGAGAAAGCAGAGGCAAAAGAATTGGAAAACAGAATGAAAGGAATATATATCTCTCCATTCCAACAGTTCACAGGAATGCAATATGCTTAAGCAAGATTTATAAGTTTAACAAAGTTTTACAGGTAAAATTTAAATTCATCTCCCCTTTTCTTTGCTACAATAAAGTGGTGAACAGTTGATTACCATAAATAAATCTTTCAAATACTTGGAAACTGTTAAGTATCCTCTTAGCTCCCTTTCTGTAATATAAAATTACTTGCAAACTAACTTATGAATCATGCACTTACCTCCAGAAGAAGCACAGTTCGTAAATTAGCAAGTCCCTTAGAGGAATAAACTCATGTGTTCTTTAAAATATATACTTCACTTTCCATTTATACAACATTTTTCTGCCAAAGTGCATGGAGAGCCTCGCATATATCATTCTAATAGTGGTACTTTGTTTACATTGAACATCTTGATAAGAAGAATACAAACAGATCTGAAAACAAATTCACACTTTACAACTGTTCTCAGACATGGAGAACATCACTGAATTTAACAAGTCTTAGTGTTTTCTTTTGCAGAGCTCATGGATCAAAATTTAGGGCAATTCCCACAGCGGGAAGTAGGAGAGGAAAGCAGAAGAAATGGGAAGAAGACATTAAATAAAGGAAATGTGGCTTTTTTATAGAAAAAATTTCTTATTTGTGTGTGCATGTGTATGTCTTTGCACATGATAGTGCATTGTGTATGTGTTCATGAGTATGTGTGTAGCTGAGATTCACACAACACACTTATTGGTCAAATACTAGTCAAGCATTCTGCCACTGTAGTAAAACCCAGTGTAATATTAGAATCATTTATCTTTCTCTTTCAGTTTCTTCCCTGTTGGTTTTCATGCTCTCAAAAATATCCTAATATGGAGTTCAGACTCCCTGACAGTTCATAGCCCATCATATCTGTTTTCTGCATCAATACAACTTAGTATGCCTTCTCCAGCTCTTGATGATCTTTTTTTGGCTAAACATGCTGTATTGTCTAGTTTTCATTTATCTAGTTCCCATCAAAAAATCCAGTTTAGTAATCACCTGTCAATAACTTTCCTTTCCAAGTCTCTTGATGACATCTTTCCATAAATATGTCACTTTCCCAAATTCCCTGGATTAAATTTTTGTTTCTCATCACTTTTCTACACTGTTCGCCCCTCTTTCCCTAAGCCTCTCAGCATGACCCCCAGTGGGATCTTTTATTGTCAAAAATAACATTCTCCCTTCTATTTTTCATAAGCGGTCTCATTTACCATAATAAATTTTAGTTTTACCAATTATTGGGCAATTCAAGGAAGATCATTGGGACAAGTACAGAGAGGATCTTTCCATGCAGACAAATGTCTGACTTAAATAATTTACTATGGTTCCATTTGTTATCTGCCAAATCAAGTAGGATATTTACTTTGTATTTAAGAGTGCATATGAGTAGATTTACCATCCAACATGATTTATCTATCTTCAGATCCCTGACCTCAATCACATTTTCAAGGCTTTTTGACAACCTAAAGACACAATTTAAAGCAATATAGATAACTAAAAGAGTGTGAGCTGGGAGAGCAAGAGGATTATGATTCTAAAAATCTACTGCTCAAGTACTGGAAAATTCATTTAGGACCAACTTTAGTCACATATGTAAGTTAAAAAAAAAGCAAGGAATGTTTTGTAGTGATTTATTACTTTGAGCTGAGAATGGACTCCATAAATGCCAAGACAATACTGAAAATCCCACCAGAATTGAAATGCCATTTTGACTTGATGCCTGTAAATCTCTTCTATTCTAATGACATTTTTGTCATTTACTTCTGGGTTGCAACTGTCTGACTAAGGAAAAAACAACAAATTCCCTGTTCCCAAAGAAAAATAAAGGAATTCTTTTCCTTTTTCTTACACCAAAACTTTCCTTTAAAACTGTTCACAGCAAAAACCCACAGATATTTTTTTTCTCTGTTTTCAGAATTTCTTTTCTGTTTCCTTACAGTGATTTGTTTATCTAAGTTGCACAAGATTCTTTGCTTACATTAATGTTTTATGATAGTATTTGTTGGAGTTTCTCCTTTCATTAGAATCCACTGGCTACTTCAAAGCCATATAAATTCCTAAATGGCAAAATTAAGTGCCAACTATAAATTCATACTTAAAACTTTAGTTTTAATTTTAATTAAAATTCAGTTCATAGATATACCTGTTTGCATTTGTCAAAGTGTAAAATCCATGATAAAGTGCTCATCTAGCACAAAGGCTTTATTTTCAGTACCACATGAGTACATGTGAACACGCACAATACAATGAAAGTGATTAGGCAAACACTACCAATTCTTTTCCTAGTTTCATTTCTATGGCTATGCTAAAACACCTTGACAAAAAGGCAAAGTAGGGTAGAAAGAGTGTATTTTAACTCACAGTTCTGGGTTAGAATCATCATAGTAGGGAAGCCAAGGTCTAAGTGGCTTTAACTTAAAACAGCACCCACAACCTATCCACATTCAATGACAGAGTGAACTGAATGCATACATGTTCACTGTTCTTGGCTCACTTTCCCCACGCTTATGTAATCCAGGGACCTGAGTCTAGGGGATAGTGTTGCTGAGAGTGGGCTGAGTTTTTGCACTGTCATTATTGTAATCAAGAAAATGCCCGGTGAACATGATCACAAGCCAAGCTATTGCAAGCAATCCCTCTCTGAAACTCTTTCCATGTGATTCTACATGTCGTCAAGCTGAGAATGAAAACTACCCATCATTGCATCTACCAAAACAGTCAGCAAATGATTCCACATAATTAAGTGTGTGGATAAACACCTAACTCCCAGGGAGATTGAAATTTTGAAATTTTAATAACCTGTTTCAATATTTGATTCCAACTGATGTCAACAAAATCTAAATGCATTGATTCTAGTTTATTTTTAACATGATCAGTTCAATTCAAAAGTTATATTTTATATATTTATTCTTACATTTCTAGAAATTTACAATCTTTAAAAATAAATTTTCTTTTGTTATTAGTATGTGTGTGTGTGTGTGTTTGTATATATTCACACTAAGTTTCAAGTATCTGTAAAAGCCAAAAAAAAAAATGAGTCAGATTTACTGGAGCTGGAGCTACACAGGGTCATGAGCCATCTGACATGAGAGTTGGGAAGGAAACATTCATCTGATGCAAGATCAGCAAATGTTCTCAGCTGCTGAGCAAGTTCTTCAGCTTCAAATTCACAATATTTTAGGAAGAATATGAATATGTGTATCAGGAGAGCAAAAATGTCTCCAGGAAATGGTGATTTGCTTGCTTATAACTTTTTCTGGACACATTATTATCAGTGAGGACCATGGTTTATACCCAAGAGGCCAGCACAGGATTAGTTAAAACGTCATATCATAGAGTATAAAGAATTCTCATAATCTAAATAATACATGTCCTCTAGGGATTTTTCCAAGCTTTTAGGAGCCAAATACTCTTACCAGTGTTAAGGGTGCATTCTCTGACAGAAAGTTGGAACCAGAACTATGTGTCATCTTTGATTTCATATTTTAGCAGTTGTAAGTGTTAGCAAATTTAGTTAGTCACAAGATCATAATATTTGACTACTTAGGCCCTGTGTTTTAAAATGTTAGCTATGCTCAAGTTAGTTTAACCCTTGTTTCTCCTCTTGATGATTATACCAATTCTTGGATTTCTATATGTGCATCCTGTTATTCATTTTATTCTTCTACATGCAATGTTGTGTACCAATTTCCTAACTATATAAATATGATAAAAGGTAATTTTCTTCAAGGTTAATAAAAGTCTTCATCCTGAAACTTTGAATATTCAGAAGAATCTCCATAGTATATACATTTATATTTAAAGTTTACTATTTTCATTTTATACCTTATATTAATAGGTTAATCACCACACTATGAAAATACGTTACTAGTATCATCTTCATCTTCCACCTGAAAACTTCAATTTTTATACATATTTGAAACCTTATTACTATCAATTACTCATTTTAATGATATCTTGTCTTTCACTGATTTTTTTAAGTAGGGTCATCAAATAAATAATAAGTTTTCCTAATTTCATTAATACTCAAAGGTTTTGTTTCCTCTTGTCAATATCTGTTTTTAGTTTGTAGTTTCTGATATTTAATTTAACCTGTTTTCACTTTGCATTTGTACACTTATGTCATTCCATTTATTAAATTTTGGTGCCACTATGAACAAGATAGTAAGACAATGTTTGCTATTTGAGAAATGATTGTGTTTAATGGTTTTATTCCTAAGTCATTATGAAATTTACATGGAAAACATAAGACTTGCAATGGTCATGCAATTATTTGGAAGTTAGGCAAGAGCATGCCAGTTGAAATTAATGTATGCCCCAGTGAGTGATGATCACACACTGCACAAATGAGGTACATTTGTTTCTCGTCTTGGGTTTTCAAAAGTTCCCTAGACAAATAAAAGGAGGTTAAGTTTGGAAAACACATTGACATACAATACAAATTCTTCAGGAAAAAAATAAGGGCACACATTATAACCACTGTAATTTGGCTCAAAATCAAAGCCACCTTCACCTCTGTGGTTCAGAGGTGCTATAAATAATGCCTTGGAAAGAGCACAACAATTACACATGTATTAGTGTATGTGTCTTGCAAAGTACACGTGTAGTTTCTCATCTCTCTGGTTTGTATAACACACTTCATTTTGAACTCTGTTATGACAGAGGACACCCACCCACTAGAGCATTCAGGGAGGCACCTTCTCCTTGGAGCTCAACATTGCCTTACAAACTGCTTTAAAACATTTCTGGAAGTAATCAATCATTAATTAAAGATGACTCCTTATTACAAAAGCTTGAATGTACTTGAAATATCTGAGAAAGCCTTGAAGTTATGAATATATAAAACCTCAAAGGTAGTCATTTTATAAATAAAAACCATTAAATTTTAATCAAAAGAAGATTCCTTCAATGTAAGCTTCTAAATGTTTAATGTCCGATATTCAGGGAAAGGTTTGCTCTTTTTCATGGCCTTATCCTTGAAACCTTGTTCATTCTATTTGCCTTAATCTCAGAAACCCCTCCAGTCTATGTATTTCTTTGACTCTGGGAGACTTAGTCTTATCATGCTATCCAGTTGATTTAGAAAAAAACAAAATGAAGCATCCTAGTCATTGTTTTTTTTTCTTTTAAATTTATATTATTTTCTAATTATTTCTAAGATTCATGCTTCTAATGGAATATTTTGAAATGAATCTTAATGGGCATTAAAGGTTTTAAGATTTTCTATGAATCTCTGGAAGAAATCACTAAATTTTGCATGACTGTTTATTTTGTAAGAATAAAATCATATTTATTTAATATTTTCAGAAAAAAATCATTTTAGTACTCAAAGGTAGATAGTTATTTATATAATTTGTATTAAAATGTGTTTTAAGTCATGATTTTGGTAGTAATTTTGTATTTAAAACTAAGTATAAAATTATTTTAAGGATATGTGTTTATTAATTTTCATCATGTGTATATGTGTCTTCCCATAAGTATCTGCATCACTATATGAGTGCAGGTACCTGAAGAGGTGAGATTGTGCTCATCCCCTGAAAACTCTCTGACATGAGTGCTAGGAACTGAACTCTGGTTTTCTAGGAAAATGGAAATAACACTTCTATCCTTAAGCTTTCTCTTCAGCCTGAGTAAAATTTTTTTAGAAATACTTATTATTATTTATTTAAGTTAATTGAAAGATAAATGATGAAATAAGTCTATACAGCTTTTTATAGTCTTTTGCTATATACATTTGCTACATGATGTCTGAGGTTTTCTGTCCTGCCTGTTCCTGCAGCCGTTAAGTCCCAAAGAAATCACACAGAGGTCTACATTAGTTACAAACCAATTGGCCCATTAGCTCAGGCTTCTTATTTACTAATTCTTATAACTTACATTAGCCCATAATTCTTCTCTGAGTTAACCACTGGCTCAGTGCCTTTTTCGGTGAGGCAGTCACATTTTGTTTCCTCTGTGGCTGGTTCATGACTACAGACTACAGAATTCTCTTCCCAGAATTCTCCTGTTCTCATTGCCCCATCTCTACTGCCTGCATGGTCGCCCAGCCTATACTTTCTACCTGACTACCGGCCAAACAGCATTTTATTAAACAAGTACAAGAAACAAATGTTTACAGGAAAAAAAACCATTGTCCCACAGGAGCTATAATTACATAGCAAACAACTGATCTGTTATACAGATTATTTATTTTTAGGTTTTCATAAGATGTTCATAATACAGAAAAAACTGAAATAACCCAAACCATAAAGAGAAGAAAAAGAATTTTTGTAGTACTGTAGTTTAAACCTGAGACTTCCTAAATTCTAATCAACCGCTTTAGCACTGAGTTTTTCCCAGTTGAGACAAAATTGCTTTAAATAAAGTTTTATAACAGCACATTCTATACTTATCATAGACACACAACTAATATAGTTGTAAGTAACTCTAAGGTTTTTTAAGCTGTTAACTATATTGTTATCCAATAAATAAAACTTATTTTTAGTGTTCAAGCATTTTTTTTAAATAGGTAACTAAGAACAAATAGCCTAATTATCTTTGAAAGCGAATGGAAGCATTCAGTCCTAAAGCAAAATCAGCTACACATAAGAACTCTATTATTGCTGGTAAAGTAATTTGCCCCAGGGCAAAGTTTAGCTCCTGAGAAACTCAGGCCTATAGATACTGACAAAGACAAACAAATGGATGGGAGCAAGAATTGTTTTTGGATGATGATGATGATTATTATTATTTCTTAAATTGTATTCGGATTATTAGAGATAAGTAATCTATGAACCCATAAAAAACTGAAGGATATAATGAAGGTTTATTACAAAGAACTCTAGCTTACCACAATATAGATACTTCTGCGCTCAGAATTCTGGGACTGTGTGTAGTAAGTGATTAATATAGAGATTCTTTTGAACAGAATAAAGGATCTGGCAAGAAATAGTTTCCTAAAGCATTAATACTTCCAGCCACCAGCGAAAGGAATCAGAAATCAGTGGAGAAATGACTGATGTCAAGACTGAGTTGGGGCCGGTTGTGGTGGCGCACGCCGGTAGGATTTGCTGAAGGAGGCAGAAGCAGGAGGATCACGAGTTCGAGGCCAGCCTGGGCTACACATTTTTAACCCAGCACTCGGGAGGCAGAGGCAGGCGGATCTCTGTGAGTTCGAGACCAGCCTGGTCTACAGAGCTAGTTCCGGGACAGGCTCCAAAGCCACAGAGAAGAGAAACCCTGTCTTGAAATAACAAAAAAAAAAAAAAAAAGACTGAGATGGGGAAGATAATAAATGGACATATGATACACTGTAGAACAGAGAAAAACAAAAACAACTAAAAATAAAGCCAAAACTAAATGAAACGTAAATAAAGGAGGTAATGACCAAATGATAAGGTAGCTAACTAGAAGATAAAACACCCTCTACTTACCATATGAGCAATAAAAAAATAGTGTTTGATTATAATATAAAGTGTGGAAAACAAACTAATATATAAGTGAATGAATGGGCATCTACTGTAAAGAGAATTTCCAAATATTCTAACAAGACACTCCCCACTAAACGACACAGGATGTTACTTTACCCTCTTTATGCTTTATGGATTATGAAAAGGGGGAACGATCTCAACTTACAGCGAAGAAACCTGAAACACAGATGGCCACCTGCCGTGTGCACACCAACAGTGACATCACAGTAAGAACGTATATTTTTTCATTTGAGAGGAACAGTAATTTGCTGCTAAGGTATTTCTTCTGAAGGCATCTGAAGTTAGTCACAAATATAATATTTATCTCATTTGTTCATTCTAGATTTTAAACATAATCACATGTAGATATAAAAATGGTATGAAAGTAAAAAACAAGAACAGTGAAGGAAGAGAACAGGTGGGAGCAGGCTGGGGAGAAATTTGGGACAGGGTGAATATAGTCACTCTAAATAGTAGACTTAAATGAACATGGCACTGTCAAGCCCATCAGCACACACAAGAATATATAGCAATTATTTTAAAAGAGTTGGAGAAATAATGCAGTTGGCAAAATGTCTGCCATACCTTGAGCTTGAATCCCTAACACCCATGTAAAATCCAAGTATGGTGTGCACTGATAAACCGCATCAGAAGAGGTGCAATGATAAGAAAACCTCAGTAACTACTAGTCATTCATCCTAACCACCTAAATGAGCTCCAGATTCAGAGAGAGACAGTCTTAAAATGGAGGTGAAGAATAGTAGAGGAACATGTCAGACTTCGATCTCTGGTTTACACACAAATACACACACACAAACTTACAGGCATGTGTACACATATGAGCACACATATACATATACACAGATTCACAACTTCTAAAACAATAAAGGAAAACTAATAATATTCCAACTGAAAAGATTTATATAAAATGTTCAATCAATAATTTTTAAATTTACCAAAAAAGGAAAATATAAAATTTCCAAAAAGTAGAGAAACTTCAGAAATGACAATGACAAAGTGTATTGTGAAATCCTGGATGAAAGAGCAAGATGTAAGATAAGAAAGAGGTCACAATAATACAAAAAACACTCACAAGTGAGTATGGGAATTGTGTATAAAACATGAGAACTCTGTATTAAACTAAGAATCTAAAAGAACTTTAAACAAAAACTTATTGAACATTAATGATAAGCTAGCAATGACCTGTTTATTGATTCTTGCATTGTTCACATAATGTCTCAGAACTGAGACAAGATTTTTCTGCTAGCTATGCAAAACTTAAACCACTCAGCTCCCCCAACAAAACCCCAATATCCACATTAATAGGACAGAAATGATAATACTTCTGAAATTAATATTTTAAGAGTAAAACAAGACAATCCAATTCAAAAATTTCATATTACAACTTAGATTTAGTCGGATCATCTTTTATGTATACATTTTGTCAGTGTGTGTGTGTGTGTGTGTGTGTGTGTGTGTGTGTGTGTGCGTGTGTGTGTGTGTATTCCCTGAATGCATGGTCAGTGCAGAGGAAGTCAAAAGATGGCACTAAGCAAAGTCTTATAGTAAAAGGCTCTCCACACATTTCCAGCAAATCTCACAGTGTAGTATGATTTCCACAGTGATCTCACACAACGTGCAGTTAAGTACTACTAAGGCTAAATGAACGTTAGTGGGTTTTAACAATCCCATTTCTGTTTGGGAGGATAAACAGCCTAATTAGTGAGTTTCTGCAATGACTAATTTGCTTCTTCTGGAAATTTAGGTTAAAGGACTCACTTAGCGGATTTTACCCACACGAAGGAAACTATTTTTTTCCTTTCTGATAAATTGAGTAACTCGAAGGTCATAATAGTACCATGTATCACAAGTTCCTTCTCCAGCCTCATGGTGCCTGAGGGCACTCATTCCAATGTGATCTGTCAGCCTCTACCTAGTAGATTAAGTACTTACTTGTAATATATTAATGGCTTCATTTTTAGATTTTGCTTTCTTCCAAATAGCACTAAGAAATTGATTGCCAGCTCACTAAGTTGAGAATGGGAGCAGATTGCTGAGCATGAATTACGATCACAAAAATAGCATCAAGATTGCAGATTTGAATATGATAAATAAGAGATAAGTTACAAAGCAGTTGAGAAGGCAGCCGGATGGTTTTGCCATTAGAAACGGAAGAGACGGTACTTTCTTTAAAAAGAAAAAAAATGTTTTAAACTTCCAAGAGAGTTGCCAAAATATGAAAGAATTTCTAAAGTCTGATGGTTATCCTAGGTCACTAAAAGGTCACAGAAAAATAAGTGTGTCCTCTTTGAATCTACCTACCATTGTAAGTCAAGCAGAAGAAAGAAGACACAATCTGGAGTTTTTCAAAGTGCTATATTAATGGTCTGTCTCCAGGAATATACTAATACAGCAATACTGATTAAAGTCTTTTCCCCTGTTTAAAATAACAAACCTTCTAGAATTTTCTTCAGAGAGTGTGTGCGATAAGTACATCTATCAAAAATGCCAGGGAAATGCCATTAAGCAATCAGATCAAATTTTGTAACAAAAATTCTTTCACTTGCTAACTATACCTTCAGACAAATTATTTTAATTTTCACTTTCTTCACATGCTTCAATCCAGAATAAATGTGAACTCTTTTTGAATGATAAAATACACGGGGGCTCAGTCTCATGAGAGTATTGAGTCACCGCCTTCGACAATAAAGAATCCTCTTGCTGTATGAATCTATTGGCGTGGCTTATTGAGTATGGGGGATCCTTCCCTGAACCCTAGAAATTAGGGTCTTTCATCTGACACATGATAGTTATCAATGCCAAGTATTGTATGCTACAAAAAAAACTCAGAGCTGACATAAACAGAATTTGTAGTGTTAAGTATGTCAGGGTAGGTTCGTCAATTATAATTAATTTCTTAGTTTGGTAGAAGAGGATGAAATAGAAAGTAGGACATGAGGGAACTCCATACGTTTCACTTAATATTGTAATAAACTCAATTTTATTTTATATTATTTTACCGGAGTTTTAGTTTGTGAATTGTCTCCACTAGATTCAAGTAATGGAAGTTCAATTTGTTTTTAAACGTAAACTCTAAGCTATTACCTGATACCAAAAAGCCAACATCTTTGAACATTTGACTAGATAACCTGAATTTTTAATGATTTTTCTCAGATTATGGTCATGAATAGAATAGTGCTGTAATTTATCATCCAAAGCAAAGATACTGAGACTAGAAAAGAGCTTATCTCTAATATACCAGCAAACTCCCTCAGTTGTCTCTAAAGATACACAAAAAGGCACCCAAATAAATTTTATCATGACTTCCTTTAGACAATGCATAGGTTTACCTTACATAGAAATGCCAAGGATAGAAGTGCTATATTTAGCAATATTTTCTATTCTCACATGCACTCTGAACTCATTTGAGGTTCTCTAAATGATATTAATACACAGGTTTTCTGCAAAGCAAAAAAAAAAAAAAAAACAAACCATACACTAGGGGTTTAAAATAGCTTCCCAGGTAATTTTAAGTTGACACATCTGATGCTAATTAAATCTCTAACCATGTTTATAAGGAAGAATGGACAGATGTGTAGCTCACACTCTGTGAATCAGGATATACTTTTAAGACAAACAGCAGAGGCTAAGTGTGCTTACTTGGCCTTTGTGGACTGAGGGGTATGGATGATATAAAGTAACTTTTCAGTGTAAGAGAAAACAGCAGGGAGAAACAGCACTGAGTAAGATGAGCCTCCTCTACATAGGAGCGATATTCTTTCAGACCTATTGAAAAGCTAAATGCAAAAGATTAATAGGGCAATAAACTGAGGCAGTGGTAAAAATCATCATGGGACAAACCAGTATGAAGTCAAGTCCCCTAAGGTAGGGTAAACTTCATTAAAAAGTCATTAAAAATGGAAATGACAGGAAGGAGGGTGTGCATCCCAGGAGGGCCCATGACTGCTCGTCATTAAGAGGTCATATGTTGAAAACCTTACTCACTGAGGTGTTGAGTTTATAATCCCAGGAAGGAAAAGAATAGAGTCAAGAGTTCACTGTACTCTAAAGGATCTCTGAAAAATGAAGATTTATAAGAAATTTGTCACCCTGATTCTGACATTTGTTCTTCTCTTCTCTTTTACTAGTAAGATTTTAGATAGATTTGTAGAAAGTGATCCATGCCTTTTTAAGAAAAGTATCCTCAGGATAGGAAAAGACTCTTTCAGTTAGCCACATTTTATCTGGAAAAGGTTTGAACTTAAAACCATTTTCTTAGGACTTAATAAAACATTAAGAAGCATAAATATCTATACAGAAGTCTTTAGTAAAGGACTGACCAAATATTATGAACTAGGTTGCCTAATACAAATAATGTTTAGTCATGTCTCAACACAAAATGCCAAACATCATTGCTTTAGATAAAACCTGCTATTGAGTTTTCTCTAAGTCCTTTGATAAATAAGTCGTGTTTAGCTTAAGTTTGGCTATTTCTATTCTCACATTGCATTCTGTTTCTAGAACTTCCATCAAATCAATGTACTGGGGAAAAGCTGATAACATGTGTGCCTCGGAACTTGCATGGAGCTCACTATTGGCTATAGAATCATTTGTTTGGTTCAGTTTCCATTTGCTATTAAATGTTCTGATGTTTCTGCTATTCAAATTTATCTGGAAATTAAGAGTAATTTTTTATAAATACTAATTTTTATGGGCAAACACTCATCATTTATTTTTCTATGTTTATGATTTGATTTGGAATACTCATCCCTATTTTCTGCTTTAACATGTCAATATTGAAATATGTTTATGTTTTAATAAGTAAAATTAACTTCATAACATTTTATAAAATTACCTGATTTTTCTTGTCTATTTTATTCTCACTCATAATTGACAGTATTTGTTGTTTCATACAATTTTGAGATAACAGAATTTGTTATTATTCTTTATGGTAAATGAAATGGCTCCCTTTGTGTGAGTTTCTCAATCTCACTTATTACATCCATTCGTTTGAGAGATTTTTATTTGTTTGCTTTGACAATAATGTTTGTGTATCATCCTAACAAATACTCTGCTTCATTGCAAAGAAACAAAATGTAATAAAAAACATCTTCCTCAAACAAAGCCATTTCTATTTAATTAGATCTATTTGAATTTTCTCCAATTAAGAATTTCTCAGAAATCATCATGCTATTATCTTCCTTATTCTGCTTCTAATTTGATGAAAATATTGGTCACACCTGCAACTTCTATTTTTCCTTTCTAATAATATGTATTCAATAGGTATCTTTCAAATTAAAACAGTATATCTCTGTAAACAGTATCCATTGTATAGTAACTTCCTGTTGCTGATATTACAAATTCATACATATTTAGTAGTTTAGTGTGACTTCAATACATCATTTTACATTTATGGAGATTTAAAATGAATTAAATTGGCCTAACACTAGTGTTTTATCAGTGCTACACTCTTTTCTGGGAAGCCTACTTTTTTATCTTTGTGGGTGTCTGCCTTTTCCACTAGCTAACACTTTCCCAGGTCGGCTGCTCTTTTAATCCAGAAATTGATCAAGCGATCTCACATACCATCAACTCTCCTAACCACTCTGCCTTTCTCTTTCACATATAAAGTATGCTGGTGACAGAATTAGCCCCATTTGAATAGTTTATAGTCGTCTTTTTATTTGATGACCAGCTAATAATCAACCTTAATTCCTCTTGAAAGGAATCATGACTTGGGACTTTATTCTGTCTATTGCAATTTTCCTATGATCTAATTTGATGGTCTCTCTTTTTATGCTTTTTATATATGCATAACCTAAAATGATTTAATTATTTTTAAAATCCCCTCAACCAGTTATTTCATCTCTAATTCTTCCTTTCTTATATCATTCTTTATTACCCAAATTTCTCTTTTTATTTATAGCCTATCTTAAAATTGCACTCATTCTTTCTTATACTTATTTTGTGAAGAAAGTTTTCATTTTTCATGAGAAGATGTTTTTCTTCCTAGTTCTGGTGATGCTAAAATTCATATATCAAGGTTTTATCTATCTTTTTTTAAAAAACTCTGCCCTACATTCTATGAGGAATCTCTACTAAGTTAAACCACAGTCAGATTTCCCAAGGCATGACTCTGGTGTGCTTGGACACAAAAGTAGTTTGAAGAAAAACACCACTTATAATTGTAACAAATTTGACAGCATAACACAGTCCAGGGAGCATTCCAGGACATTAATATCACCTCAAAATTGAATAAATATTTTATACAGCTATTTAAAACCTACCAAACATCTAACATTAAAGAACAGGAAGTGAATAGAAAGCAATTAAATACGGGACAAGTAAAGGTGTCTTGCTTCAACTCATTCACATAGTATTATTCTGAAAGACTGGTACCTGCATTATTCACACTTCACCATCATAATGTACCACATTCTACTGAGGACCATCATAGCATCAGAAGTCACTGGTACTATAAAATTCAGGTAATTTGAATGTATTTTTATGTTAATCATCAAAAGAGCAGATAAATAACTCAATAGCATATGCATTTTAATAACAAGTATAAGTAAAGTGGTATGATCCTTGTCAAACAAAATTTATGTCACCATTAATTCTCTGTATCAAGTAATAAAATGTAAGTATAATAAATGGAATATTATTTGGTCTATGACAAGTTACAATAACATGGTATTTAAGTGATAGCAAAACAATTCTCTAATTTTAAAAACTTAACTAATTTACAATATTTTTCCATAGAAAATTCCACTCTCTTGACATGATTAGATGAGGAAATTTCAAATTGTATAAAGAACTCAAGAAACTAGGCATGAACAAACCAAATAATTCAATTGAAAAAGGGGAGAAACAGAGAATTCAACAGAAAATTTTCAAATGTCAAGAAACACTTAAGGAGATGTTCAATGTCCTTAGCCATCAGGGAAATACAAATCAAAATGCATCTTAGATTCCATTTTATACCTCTCAGAATGGCTAAAATCAAAAACACAAATGACAACTCTTGCTAGATAGGATATGGAGCAGGGGAAACACTCCTTCATTGCTGTTTGGAATGCAGACATGTACAGTCACTTTGGAAGTCAGAGTGGCAATTTTTCAGAAAATGAAATCAACCTACAACACAACCCAGTTATACCATTTTGGGGCATATACACATAGCAGCCATATGTGTAATAATCAAAACCTGGAAACGACATACATATCTCTCAACTGAGAAATGAATAAAGAAACTGGGATACATTTACACAATGGAATACTACTCAGCTATTAGAAACAAGGCAACCATAAATATGAAGGAAAATGAATGTAACTAGGAGAAAAACATCCTAAGTGAGATAACCCAGACAGAGAAGGACAAACAAGGCATGTACTCACTCATAAAATGATATTAGCTATAAAGTAAAAGATAATATGCAACAATCCACAGCCCCAGGTAACAAGCAGGATTCTTAGGCAGACACCCAGATCTCCATGTGAAGGAGAAATAGAAGAGAGTTCATGAATGGAATGGGGGTGGTGGCAGTGGGAACACAAGTAATCAGATAGGGAGTGCAGGGGTAGAGTATTGAAAGAGACCACTGGAAGCATCAGGCATTTTGAAGTCGGGTTAAAACCTGGCAACTTGGCACAAGGGAATTTCCTGCAAGGATGACCCTAGCTTAGATTTCTAGCAATAACAGAAATATAGCCTTAACTGACCATCTCCTGTGACCAGATTTCTGCCTAGTCCAATAACAGGTGGAAGTTTCTGTCCTATGAGCAGTTTCCAAATAAACACACTGAGGCTTATATTAATTACAAATGCTTGGTCAATAACGCAGGCTTATTACTAGCTAACTCTTATATTTTAAGTTAAGCCATATTTTTTAATCTACACTTTGCCACATGGCTTGGTATCTTTTTGCAATATGGCATACCCTTCTTTCTTCTTTTCATCTTCTCTCTACTCTAGACTCCTCTCTCCTTCCAAACATCCTCCTAGTCTGGCTCTCCCACCTAATCTCTTTCTGCCAAGTTATAGGCCAGTCAGTTCTTTATTAAACAATGAGAATAATACACATTCACAGAGTACATAAGGATTGTTCCACAGTGCCCAATTGTCATCAGAGAAATATCATCCAGCAACTGATGGAAACAGATATAGATCCATAGCAAGACATTAGGTAGAATTCCAGTAAACCCAAAGAAAAGAAGGAGAAAAGATTGTAGAAGTCAGAGGGGGTCAAGACACCACAAGAAAAATCACAAAATTAACTTACCTGCTGGGTTTATAGGATCTCACAGAAACTGAACCAAAAACTAGAAAGCGTGCATGGGATTCACCTAGGCACTCTGCATATATTTTACAGCTGTGTAATTTGGTCTTCTTGTGGTACTCCTAACAGTAGGAATAGGGGTTGTCATTTTTTTGACATATTGACTCCTTTTCTGGCTTCTGGGACCCTATTCCTCATACTGGGTTGCCTTGCCCAGCCTTAATACATGAGGAGGTGCTTAGTCTTATTGCAAATTTATGTTACATGTTTTGTTGATACTCATTGGAGAAATGCCCTGTCCTAAGCAGAAATGGAGGAAGAGTGGGTTAGAGAGTGGGAACAGAGGGAGGATGGGAAAGGGACTGGACAGAGAGGAAGGAAGGGAAACTGTAGCCAGAATATAAAATTAATTGATTAATTTAAAAATAATAAATTAATACTATATTTTATTCATTCAATCAGACTAGAATACTCCTAGTTTTGCAACATTCCCTCAATCACTTTTCTCCATTCTACTCACAATCATTAACCACTGTAATGTCAGAATTAACCATTCTTGTTAGTTATTTCTATTTATATCCACTATCTTTATATTGATTCTTATCTTCCCACAACTGAGAATTACCACAGCTAAATAACAGATTCCCTTTCATCCAGTTTTTGCTACTCTTTTCCAATAGAGTCTTCAGATCACTGTCGATCTTTGTAACACATTAAGTCTTCATTATTGTGCTGGAAAAGACTTTAATGGCTTTCCCAGACTTAGACAATAAAGCTCCAAATATTTAGATATTCTATTGGATTTTCAGTGTAATTCTAATTTCCAGTCTGCCTTTTCGCTATTGAATGACAACTGTATTCTTCTTGACCATCACAAAATTGGCAAAAAAAAAAAAAGTATTCAAAGCAAATCCAAAACGTGTACACGCTGCCTCTTTGATAGACATGACCCTATAGTAAGTATAAGAGATTGATAGGTTCTATCTAAGACCCATCTTAATATAGATACATCAGTGGGTATAGTGGAAAGGAAAGGTATACTTTAGATAGGATTCTGACAAAGTTAATTCAAAAGTTCTCTTTGTTTATAGAATATTCCTCGTGTTTTGAGCAGTATGTATGTTTGAGGAAACAAAGTTTGATCAACTTCACTATGCTACTACTGACTAGCTATACCTCTCTTAAGATATCATTGCAGTTTTTAAATCTGTTCTTTTCCTTAACAGTCAGGTGCTCCCTTATGTTATTTGCCTATAGATTTGCCTATATGTTTTATTTTCCCAAGGAACAACATAAAATCTGTCTTCTGAGCAGCTGTTAGATGTTATTTAATCCTAAAATTCTTAGAATTTGACATATTACCACTACAGCCTACCTTGGTGATGGTTAAAGAGCTTTACTGGCTCTTATATTTCATCACTGGATGTTAAAGCCTGGGTGAATACTACTTTAAATGAGAGAACTGAGAAAATAGACAACTTTGGGAAAACAAAGGCAAGAAAAATCCATTTCAAGCTGTAGTTTCAAATATTGAGAATATGAATATTATTGGTAGGTCATTGAAACTATTAAACCTGCAAGATTATTAATCATGATTTAAAATGAGTGTAGGGAGTTCCTAGTATGTGTAGTTATTGTATTGTAGTTTGTTTTCATACTATTTGATTCCTATAATATGTTAGATAATATATTTATGACTACTACAATTATTTACAATTTATGGTTTTGTATTGAAATGTTTATTTCTTTGATTTACTAGAATCAGCCTCTAGCAGATATGTACAACTAGAGGTATAAGACATACTGCTGATAATACAAAGTAGAATTCAAATTGTGATGAAATTCAATATAGCAACAGCAAAGCTTAACAAACCTTTCATATCTAGTTGCAAAGAAGAAAAATATAATAATAACATAGAATTTGCATCCAACGTTGTCAATAGAGTATCATTAAAACAGTCAAATTTCTCCAATATAATCTTCAGTTGTCAGGAGCCATTCCCCCCAAAAATTATTACAGGAACCATCGCCCTGGGGAGTCTGCAGAGAACCCCACACCCCCAATTGTATTGAGAACTGTTCTATTGACAGAGCCTACCCCACACCCAATTATCTGTTAATAGAGAGCTATCTGTTAGCGGAACCTGCCCCACATTCCAAACTATCTAGAGAACTAGGTGTGTCAACCTGTGAACTCCTGGCCTAAGTGACCTGATTGAATGTAACCTCCTGGCCTATGTGACCGTGGACGAC
>NW_004949099.1:18314423-18326359 GCF_000317375.1 Microtus ochrogaster | reverse complement strand
AAAAAAAAAAAAAAAAACTACCCAGAACTTTTTGGAATCCTATTCTCTTTGGATGCATACCTTCCTAAGCCCTCTCTTGGGAATGGAGGGGGGTGAGAGAGGGTGTGTGGGGGGAGCAGGAGTGAACTGGGAGGACAGGAGGAAGTGGAAATTTTGATTAGTATTATTTATAAAGTAATAAAATAGAAATTGTCGGAGCTCGTGTGGGTCCAACACAGATTCCCTAACTTGGCTGGAACAGAGTCCCAAGGAATAAAACTGACACAGCTTACGCTGTCATCATGAAAGGGCCAGATCTCTCTCCAAAGACCTCTCATTTATTCTCCAAACAGCTTATATATCCTCACATGAATAGAGTGGGAACACATTAGGCCATCTCCTAGGCAACCAGGTGCATGGGCTCTGGTCACTTCTGCATCCAGCAGTCAGGTAGGCCATGAATTAGCATCTCTATAAGACTTCCTCCAAATTACAAAGGAAGGAAGCACCAAATATCCTGACCAGTTTCAGTCAACACCTCTCCTCAGGAGATCTACATCCTTGCTATTGTTAGGCAGAGACATCTTCTCTGCAGAGCTACATGATCAGATCAGACTGGGCCTATGGCTTTTGTGCTATACAGCAATATGGGCCTATAAGAAATAAAAAAAAAACTACCCAGAAAATTGGAGCAATCAGTCTCAAAGACTGATAAAATTAAGGAAAAATACATGGAGGGAAGAACTCTAAAAAGTTCTTGTATATCATCAGTTCAAGACTGACCATAGATGTCCACTTAACAATAATACCATAAACCTCAAAACTACAGCTGTTGTACTGATGCAAGCACAGTTGCTCTATTTTTACATGATTATGTTGTTATCACTAAGAATTTCAATATGGAATTTATTCTTATCACTTCTCAATTATAAAACCTAGTGGGAAATTCTTCATTGACTTTCTATACTCTAGTTGTATATTAGTTAAGGTTTTAATGCCAGGAACAGACACCATGACCATAGCAACTCTTATAAGGGAAAACATTAAATAGGGGCTGACCTACAGTTTCACAGGTTTAGTCAGTTATTGTCCTGGTTGGAAGCACAGTGCTGTACAAATAGACGTGGTGCTGTAGACTGACCTAAGAATTCTACATCTAAATCCACTGGCAGCAAACAGAAAACTGGTCTCAGCTTCTGAAACCTTAAAGCCTAACTCCAGTGATATATCACTTCCAACAAAGTCACACCTACTCCAGGAAGGCCAAACATCTAAACAGTGCCACTCCCTATGGAGCACTTATTTAAACACATGAGTACATAGGGGATATACTAGTCAAACCACCATGTTTCACTCCCTATCCCACATAAGCTTGTAGTCATAACATGACAAAATATATTCAGTCCAACTTCAAAGGTACCCATAGTCTATAACAGTCCCAAACTTGTTTAATAATCCAAAATTCAGATTCTCTTCTGAGATTCGTATAGTACCTTAACTGAAATCCCCCATAACATCAAATGAAAACACAGATTATGTACTTCCAAAGTTTACTGATACAAAATATGCATTAATATTCCAAAAGGGAGGAAATGGACAATAGTGAAGAAATGCGGGACCAAAGCAATTTCAAAATGTAGACCAAAGTTTCTGTCTCACCCAGTCCTGCAGCCATTCAGTCTCAAAGAAACACACAGAAGCTTCTATTAATTATAAACTTTCTGGCCTATTGCTCTGGTTTATTGTTAAATAGTTTTTAAAACTTATGTTAACCTATAATTCTTGTCTATGTTTAGCCGCCGACTTGGTACCTTTTATCAGTAAGGCATTCTCATCTTGCTTCCTTTGCATCTGGCTGGTGACTCATTCTCTGCCTTTCCTCTTCCTACAATTCTCTTAGTCTGGTCACTCCAGCTATACTTCCTGCCTGGCTACTGGCCAATAAGTGTTTTTATTACACTAATATGAATAACAAAACTTTACAGTGTACAAGAACATTATCCACAGCATCAAAAACCTGAGAAAATTCCGTGTCTCTATGTTTGATATCAAAATGCTCTTCAGATCTCCAACTCCTTTCTTTAGCACTAACATACTACTTTCACTTGGGATGGTTCCACTCTTGTTACCTGCTTTCTTCTGCAGGTATCCCAAGACTCTGATATCTCCAATACATTAGGATCTCCAAGAAAATCCTTCACAGATTTAAATAACTTCAAATCACCCTTATCACCACTGTATTCCATATTCCTACTTACTTCCATTAAGCCCCACTTAAAGCACTCAACTGGTTTTCTAATCCAAGCCCACATTCCTCCAAAGTAAAGCATGGCCAGGACTATCCCAGCAATACCTATTTCCTAGTACCAACTTTTGTCTTACTATGGTTTTGTTGCTGTGAAGAGACACCATGACCTTGGCAACTCTTAAAAAAGAAAACATTTAATTGTGGCTAGCTTACAGCTTCAGAGGTTTATGTTATTAGAAACATGGTGGTGTGCAGCCAGACATGGTGCTGCAGAGTTAAGAATTCTACGTTTGGACTGCAGGAAGCAGACAGACAATTTGCTTCAGCTTCTGAGGCCAACTTTCAGTGACACACCTCCTCCAACAAAACCACACCTAGTCCAACAAGGCCACACCTCCTAATAATGCCACTCCCTATGGACCACTTATTCAAATACACAAGTCTATGGGGGGACCATTACTGTTCAAATCAAAAGTTGCAAGGGCACATAAAATAATATGTGCTATATTAAAGTTCTTAAGAGAAAAATAATCTCTATAGTAGACATGTAATCATGAATTGGTGAATTATTTTAAAATATAATTCAGATGCTAAGTCATAGAAGAGAAAACATCGATAGTTTAAAATAATACATGACTTTACCTTACATAGTGTACTAAAAAATTGATGTCTCTAAGATGAAGCCACTACATAAAAGATGTGGATAATTCACTCATTTCATTTAATATCAGTAATTTCCTTCTTCTATATCTAGAAATTAACCAACATGAACTAAACTACCTTTAATGTATGTCTGAGATTAAATGATGATTGACTAAGTTATCTTATCACTGAAAGAGTCTGTTCAGAAAGAGTTTATTTAAATGTCTTATTTAAGCATTAATGGCTCCAAAAGAATTAATAAAACTATTAATTGTAGAGTAAGTGGAGGAAAAATGTATACTCTCAGGTTAATGTGTAGAAAAACTGCAATGATGGTTAGTTATTGTTCTCAATCTCCAGTATCAACTTTTAATATATAGTGAACAAATATTTCATTGAAAATTCTCTACATGGAAATGATTTAAAGCAGGCAATAATAGATTGTTAATTTTTAAGAGGCATAAAAGTCAAAAACAAAATTTTGTTCAAATACAGATTCAGCCTCTTATTTGGTTATCCTATGCCAAGTGATCAGTTCTGGAAATATATACATGAAGCAATACTGAATAGACTCATATATATATGTAAAAACAAGTTATATGTATATGCATCAATATTTACTAAAGAAGAGGCTCTGTAAATTTGGGAGAGGGCAGGGGTGAAAACATGAGTGGGTTAGGAGGAAGGAGAGAGGTGAGGACGAATTCTGACCTCATAATTATTTAAATAAATAAATACAAGTTTATAAATACTGTGAAATGGAAACTAATGAGTTTCACAAGAAAGATACATAAATAGCATATAGGAATCAATTTTAGAAATTACAGTCACAAAGGGATTTATAAATATGAAATAAAACAAACCTGATAAATGAGTCAATCTTATATGAAACACAATAAATTCAGGGCAGTACAAAGATTTTGGGGAAGACAGAAGGAACATAGGACCATTGATGTCCTTCTTGTAAAAAAATAATTCTATTGTGTTCAGTGGCTATGTTAGAGACTTATTCTCTTAGTCTTTGTACTTATCTATTAAGTTTGGACAAGAAATATTTGACATGAAATTTATATTTTATAAATCTCACTACTTAAAGGGTTAATTCACTTCTGTGGGAGCTCCTTCAGCCAATAGCCTTTAAGACACCCCCAAGTGGGCTGGTATCTTAAAGGCTATTGGCTGAAGGGGCAGAAATTGCCCTGCAGCAATTCACCTTACCATTTTGCTTCAAATATATTTTAGGTTTTCTAACAACTGAATTAACATGAGATTTTTATATTTAAGTTTAAAATAATACAAGTCGAATATGTTTTATATGCATCATAAAATGTATTTTTGCATTATATATTGATGTATAAAGGTGGGAAAAGTATAAACTTACATAATTGCAAATTATAGGGGAAACATTTCATTGCTAAGGGTGGGTTTGTTAGCTGTTTGAAAGAGTGTGTCCCTAATCTCTGAGAGTACAGCCCATAGTTTTAATTCCACCATTCTCCAGGAGGATTTCACACATCCAAAAATATTTTTGGCAGAACAAATCAGTTTTGAAAGATTAAATTAAAAATGGATACAAAGTTTACTGTATAGGGAAGATGGATTAGATCTGAGAATATTTGTGAGGATAAACAAATTTTATAAAAACTCTCAAAGAAATAATAAAATAAATAATAAATAAAAAGGAATAATCACTTTTTGAGACCAAGAGAAAATAAAATGTTTATTTCTTATTGGACTTATACACAAGGACACTTGTAACTCTGCTTTTTTATAGCAAAATATAGATTATCAGAATTTATTATATTATAATTAGAAAGCTTAATTCACCCAGTTTCACAGAAGAAAAACGCACATATCAGGGAGCACAACTGCACCTTTGCTCCTAATGTCCCAGGTGAAGCTTCTTGACAGTCAAAGGCCCCTCACCTTAGTGCTCTACAGTTTTAGAACTTCAGTTAGAAAGCAAAATATTTTAATTTCTTTTATGAAATAAACAATAACAGAAATTAGATGTCAATTCTGCAGCATAAGGAAAGAAAAACACCGGTCAATAAGACTCAGGAATATTGATGTAAAGTATTAAATTGTATAATCTCCTTAGCTTATTGCCATGTAATATAAAACTGTTTTTTTTTAAATCTTTGCTATTGACATGATTTTTTTATGAAATTCTGAGACCTTCAGCACATGTCCAATCAATAATTGATCAATTTCAGCATTACTTTGTACTAAAGGACTTGACAGACCCACATGGGATTGGATGTGTGATATGTATATGGGACAAAGGCGATTCTTCATTATTTTGAAACTGAATAAACAGTAAAGTAAATTCAGTATCATCTGGTATAAATACAGCAGTTTCAATATGTAAGACAATTCTTTCTGCATATTGTGAATCAGTGACTATGCCATACTAGCAGCATATAATTCAACATTTTGGGCAGAATTATAAAGGTTTTCTTCCACCTTATTTAAATCTTCTGATTTGTGACCTGCCTTCCCTTGATTTATTTGCATCAGGATAGAAGATAGGGCTCTCCAGTTATTTCTGTGTCATGTACAATGATAGGAAAGATCAAAGTAGTTCTCTTTATAAGTTTAATTCTATTGCTTTTGGGATAATTGTTACTAATTTCTCCTTAAAATTAATACAAGCTCTTTGCCAGGGTTCATTATATTCCCATAATTTTTAAATTTTATCAGTAATAAAAAGCACTGTAATCTCTGCTGGGTCTATTACTGCAAAGTGTTGCAGTCTCAATTTTCATTATATAATTTATTCAGAGACCTTTTCCACATAAGCTTTTAATTTTTTACTAGGTTTATATGGTAAAAAGATACATTATAAGATAATATCTTTTCTATGCATTAAAATTCCTGTAGAAGAAAGTCTGGAAAGCAATATGACTAAAAACAATTAAGATTTGGATCCACCTAATCCACATGTGTCTCCTGTAATTTCTCTTAAGCCACAGTAATTATTTATCAGCTTCAGCTGTTAATTCCGTGGTACTATTTAAGTACTTCTCACCATCTGAGGTTTTGTTAAAATGAATTATTAGAGCAGGCGTTATTCCAATATCTGGTCATAGACTGGAAATGTCTCCTAACCACCATTGAAATTCATTAAGAATCTCCTCTTTGAGCCGGGCGGTGGTGGTGCACGCCTTTAATCCCAGCACTCGGGAGGCAGAGGCAGGTGGATCTCTGTGAGTTTGAGACCAGCCTGGTCTACAAGAGCTAGTTCCAGGACAGGCTCCAAAACCACAGAGAAACCCTGTCTCAAAAAACAAACAAACAAAAAAATCTCCTCTTTGTATTTTTTTTCAGGAGCAACTTGTAATCCCTATTTAGGCAAAACTTTCTTTAATTCTTCAAATGTTTTTATCTAAATTATCTACATTTGAATTAGATAGCAAATTGTCATCCACATAATAGTAAATTGTAGATTCAGGAGTTTGTTTATACATTGTTTCCAATGGTTGACTTACAAAGTATTGGCATAGGGTAGGGCTATTGAGCATTTCTTGTGGAAGGATAGTCCATTGTTATATCCTAGTAGGCTGAGAATTATTAGTAGGTTCTGTGCAGGCAAATTTTTCTCTGTCATTTTCTGTAAAGATATAGTGAAGAAAAAAAATCTTTTAAATCAATAACTACAAGAGGTCATCCTTTAAGTAATAGAGAAGGCCAAGGAATTCCAGATTGTAGAGGGCCCATAAATTGAATTACCTTGTTAGCAGCTCTTAGAGCTGCTGCCATTCTCCATTTTGCAGATTTCTTTTAAACAACAAATGTAAAAGAATTCCAAGGGTGGGTTGATTTTTCAACATGTTAAGCATCCAGTTGTTCCTGTATCAGTTGTTCTGAAGCCTAAAGTTTCTCTTCTGTTAAAGGCCTTATTTGACCCCATATTGATTGCTCAGTTAACCATTTTAAATTTATGGCAGTTGGTACCTTAGAACATATGCTGGCTGTTTTGTGTTCTTGTACAGCCTGAATGGCTGGTGGCATTTTTTCATAGC
This sequence comes from Microtus ochrogaster, assembly GCF_000317375.1. Taxonomy (NCBI): domain Eukaryota; kingdom Metazoa; phylum Chordata; class Mammalia; order Rodentia; family Cricetidae; genus Microtus; species Microtus ochrogaster. The sequence goes on along the minus strand of NW_004949099.1, from coordinate 18,319,465 downwards.
ACCTCATAATATCCTTCCCAAAACATGCAATCCTGGAACTATAGGAATGTTAGTCTGGGTATTCATACCACAGCAGGTTACAACCCCTTAAATTCACTGTGATATTAGCCACAAATGACCTCAGATTTCATCTCTGTTTTTGTGGCCCTCTGTACACAACCAATCTCATGCTTTGTTTCACTTGAGATAGGGTTCCAATTCCTAGGAATTGAACATCTACCTCTTGAAGAGGACAATTTGGATCCCCAGATTCTGGAGTAATGATAATCCCATCTCAATTACAATGCTATTTATATGTACTCTTATCTTTAGCATTTGATCATTTATAGAAGTCTACCAAAATATATACTTTCTATTTACTATTGGAATTTTTGATTTATCCTCCATGCTCATTCTATTATCCAGAACATTATTATTTTTACAGTAGACAATTGATTATTTTTTTTTAATTTTCCTGTTGAGACATGTCCTCCACAGTGACTGGGAATGACTTGACCACATTTGACCTGGGGGCCTGTGAGAGTACCCCCAAAAGGGTTTTCTGATGGTATTGGTTGCCTCGTTTGTCTTTTTTGATTGATATTCATTGGCCCAAAGTCAGCCTTTGCAACATCTTCATAATCCAGAAGATTGAGATCTTCTACTTTTGTATTGCCCAAAAGAGTCATTATTCCTCAGAGTGCCTTGTTGACAATCCCCTCTCAGATGTCCTATTTTACAAAATTATAATAATTGGTATTTTAATATCTCCTCATATCTTTGGAAATTGCTTCTACTACCCAAGCCTCAATATTGTCAAATGTCTCAACACTCATTTTATGCAGGATTCATTCATCCATTGAGGCTGATATAACCTTTAAAGGTCCAATTATCCTTTTGCATTCTAAATTGGCATTTTCAAAAGCCAGTGATTCAATAATTACTCACATAGCTCCTGGGTTTGTTACTCTTATTTTTACAGCCTTTGTTAATCTTTATAAATGTCACTAAAAGATTCTCTTTGGCTTTATTTAACCCTAGTATATGATTCAATTCATGTTCATATTTCTTGAATCCTGTCACAAGCATTTAAGGCTATTCTGTGGCATCAGGACAAGCTGTGCTCATCCTTAAAAGCTTGATCCTATGGATCAGCATAAGTGCCCTTTCCAAGAATTTGATATTGGGAAGCCTCAAATCCTTTTTCTCTTCCCTGTTTTATTAAACTTTTGCCTCTTCTTACTAGTAATATTTCCACAGTAGTTGTGGCCCATCTTACAGGACCTCTGAAGCCAATTGAAACCAGTTGTATGAGGTAGCCTTATTGTTTTAAACCCATTCATAACAAATGGTGACTGCAAGCCATAAGATACCACTGCTTGTTTAATTTTCTTTTAATCGTTTATAACTACAGGTTGCAATTTACATTCTTTGAATCATTTTGGATATTTATTATTAGTTGGTTTGTAAGAGGAGATTACAGGGTGTGTAGCTATAACCGTTTGTAAGTCATCTCTGACTCTGATGTGTATTAGTGAGGCTAAATCCTGTCCTTGAATCTCCACACCCTAATCATCATTCCTGAGACATTTATCGATCATTTCAAATCATTTTACCATTGTGTATTTTGTAAAATCTGAATCTTGACATGTGAATTTTTCTAGTAATTTCATCGACTCAAATAACCTCTAGTCTTCATTCTGCCCATATGATTCCAAGGTATGGAATTTTTCAATTAATGATAACTTCTTATCCTTGGATATTATTTTGATGGCATACAGGGTGCTTTCCTATCTGCTAACTTATCATAACTTTTTAACAGATTTTGATTGTAAATTTGACGGTTCAAATACTTTCAGATAATTTTTCAATACTCTTTGACACTGATTGAATTTTCTATCAAATTAATGTTTCATTTTCAATGGTATTAATTTTTTCAGCTAACTTTTGATTTTCAGTGGTATAAATCCTGTCAGCTAGCTGTTTATTATTAGTCTGTAATTACTGTATCATTTCTAAAAGTGCCTCATTCTTGGCTCTGTTATCAAATCATTTCTTTAGGATATAATATGAAAAACAAAGATAAAATGAATACATCAGAAAAAACATCTAAGCCTTGCAGAATATAATTCATATTATAATATTTATCCATAATATAAGCAAAAGTTATTAAATTGCTGTATGGTGATATAGTCTATAATTATTTCCCTTTTAAATTTATTGATTTATTCATTAATTAAATGAACTTACCTCCATTAGGGAATTTCACTAAATTGTTATTTGGGAACACAAACTGGAAGCTGCACATGTCACTGTGAGACAGGGAAAGTGGCAGGGGTCAAAGTGAGAGTGAGCCAAGGAAATTGCCAAGTTGCTGTGTGGTGGGCTTACCAGAGGGTTACCTCCACTGTGGTGGGGTTTTGGCAAAAAACAAAACACTTTGTAGGTGAAATCAAACCAGGTAGGTTGTGGACAGGAGACTTTTGGCCACAGACCTTTTGAGATGGTTCTAGTAGGTGTGGAATAGGTGAATTTGTACCACAAAATGTTGGGCAACAAGTGAAGCATGATTAATAAAAGCTCAGGGTCAAAAATTGGGGTTCAACCTGAAGATCCCAAAAACAACATAGCCAGACACTGGTTCTTACTTCAACCTCAAACTGAAAATGGTGATCCTGCCTTCAGAAATCACAGAAGGAGACTGTGTCTGAGAGCTTTCTTCCCCTATCTTATATTCCTCTCTAGGGCTGAGATTAATGCTGTGCACCACCATCATGATGCACATGATATGCACAACCTAGTTTCTATGGCAATTAGTATGGCTACTAGGATTGAAAATATATGTCATTGTAGTTACTAAGATTAAAGGTGTGTATTATCATATGTCTTGAAAATTCTATTTCAAATATGTGGTTGCAGACACAAGATAAAAAATTGGACCATAGAAATAGGAGAATTAGGAGTAATTATAAATGCATATGAAAATTGAATATATGACAACAAAAGCATCTCCAATCACTTAAAGAACTATAGATTCATCAAATAATGGTGCTGAGAAAACTGAAAAAAGGTAAATAAAGGCTTATATGTAGCACAAATAATAAAAACCCATAGACAGACATTGGGGTTCAACTTGAAAACCAGAAAAGCAAAGCAATCAAGCCACTAAAGGAGTCTTACCTATACCAAGGCTTGGCAAATATAGACTAAGCACTCTAAACCTTTCTTCTCTCTTCTCTCTCCTCCCATTTTATATTCCCTATAGTACTGATATCAAAGGCATGTGACTCCCTAGTACCTACAGCTTCTAAGGTGTAGGCTAACACTATCTGGATTTGTTTCTGCTTTGATCTTGTGTAGCTCAGGGTGGCCTTGAACTCACAAAGATTAATCTGCCTCCATTTCCCAAATCCAGGGATTAAACATGTGCTACCACTGTACGGCTACTATGAATACAGAAGCAGGTTTGTGCTTCTGACCTTTATAGGAAAGCTTTATATATTAAAACATAAATAAAATATCACTATGCTTATAGTTCACATTACATATGAGAATAGTCTGAGTTGGATTGAAGTTATAGTGTAAAAAATAAAATGCAAGTTAATATATAACTAAAGTATTTTTATAAACTAGATACAAAGAAAAACTTTCAATGATTCAAATTTTAAGCCCTTAAACTGTGAATATTAAATTTTTATAAGTTTTTAAGTGTGTGGAAAATGTCAACTGTCAACAAAATACAATATAATTGATGAAGTAGGAGAAAATATTGATAAAGACAGATAAAAATGAATATCTCTCCCATCCCATCTCTCCTTTTTTCTTCCATTCTCTTCCTTTCTTTTCCTCTTTCCCTATCTCTTTCTTTCTCAACTCATATTCAATACAGAGTTCAATTCACTTGCTTTTACATAAATCCATCAAGGGATAAAATTCTTAGTTTGCTTAGAATTAATTTCTAATTAAAAAATAAAAACCCGTTTGTTCTATCTTACCTGGATATCGTTTTTTTAAATGGACAAGAAAGGTACAAGTGGGTTATTTATGACATGCCCACTTCTTCATTAATTTCTCTACCATGCTTCATAATTAATAACAATGTTCATATATGACATACTATGAATATGTGGTTAGCTTAGTTATCCTAAATCTGCAAAGCTCAAAACAACCTTCATCAAATGAGGAAAAGAATTAAACATATGTTATTGTAACCTCAAGTGATTCACATCAAGTAAAGATTTGGTTAACTTTCACTTCTTCCAATTTCACATTGTGATGTAGTTCACAGTATCTGATAAGTACACAACTAAGGCAAGCCCATATTTAATAATGACATCCTCTTATCATTCTTCTCTCTGTTATGTGTCTTTGAAAACTCTTTAACCATCTTTAGCCCTTTAAAGATCAACTTATACCTACTTTCATAGGAAAGATCTACACTATTTAATCCTAAATTAGTTCTAAAGTTTATCTATTCAATATTTATTTATCTATTCAATAAATAACTGCAGGATAAGGAGAGTTCTAAAATTTAATGTAGGGGGGAACTCCAAGTCACAAATAATGACGGGGAGACTTGTTAATTTTGAAAGTTTGGCCTCAGCTTAGATTTGTTTTTAACTAGCTCTCTAAACTTAAATTAAACCATTTCTATTAATCTACCTTTTGTCACCTACTACCTATCCTGTGTCCTCCAGGCCTTCTTGAATGTCTCTTACATGCCAATATTATCCCTCTCCTTCCTCTTCCTGGCTGCTTTAGTCTCCCGCCTTGACCTTGGCTGTTCAGCTTTTTATTACACTGATCACAGCAATAAACCTTCACGCAGTGTACAAATATCTCACAATATTTGCATTTGATATCCCTCAAAACTTCTGTACAAAACACAACATAGCACTATTTGGAGGTGGTAGAAGCTATGTAATTATCATATGCTTAAGCTACATGTGTCTAATACAATCAAAATACATTTTGATATACATATATTTTATACTTTGAAAATAATCACTTTTCTATATACCTTCCCCTTTCTGACTTAGTAAATTTCCCCAGTCTCACTTCTA
>NW_004949099.1:18303478-18314323 GCF_000317375.1 Microtus ochrogaster | reverse complement strand
AATTATACATCTACATAAATATAGTCTCCCCACAATGAATGGTCATCCTGGCATGGATAAGTTACAAACTTTTGTAACTTTTTAAAATTTTTCTAATAGCTAAAGATGTTGAAAAATATCATCCTGTTTAACTGGCTTTTTGGATTTTATCTTTTGACAACTGTTACAGAGTCAGTAATTTTGTTTTCTGCATTTAGTTCCTTAAATTCCATATTTAGTTAAGTTACTAACTTAACACAGATATAGCTATTCGGCATTTTTTTCTAATCACTTAGGCTGTCTATTTGATTGTTTTGTTTCTTATATAGAAGCTTTTGAATGCCGTAATATCTCATTTGCAAAGTTTTCATTTTAATTCCTGAATTATTGCAGTCCTTCTCAGAAACTTCTTGTCTACGCCCATTTCTTAAAATACTTTGTATAGGTTTTCACTAATAATTTTTGAGGCAATGGACTTTTTCAAAGTTCACATCTATGAGGAAGTTTATAAACTATGAAATATGCCCTTGAAGGCAACTACAGTATCTTAATCTTAGGTTCATTCCCTGGTGATGCGATGTGGGAATGTATTCTAATGCAGGTTCAGTATACAATCTGCACTGTTTTAGTAGCAATGTAATGAGACTTCTTGTGGCCATGCACAAAAATATTCAGTGAGATGAGTCAAAACTAACCTTCTCTGCTGAATTTCATCACAGTGTATTTTGAAATGGTTACACAAATCTGATGCACTGTGCGGTGCACTGTGGTCTAGCAAAGACAGCCTTCATACTGAAAAACAGATTGGATTCTCATTTCTTCCACCATTGGAACTAAACCACCATCTTCTGTACTAAAATTTCTTCACATAGAAAGCAGAGAGGAGATGACTTAGGAAATCACTTATTGATAACAACAACAGATCCATTTGGTTCGTAAATCATATTGCCAGGAGCTGGTGGTGCATGCCTTTAAGCCCAGCACTTGGGAGACAGAGGTAGGTGAATCTCTGTGAGTTTGAGACCAGTCTGGTCTGCAAGAGCTAGTTCCAGGACAGCTAGGCTGTTAAACAAAGAAACCCTGCCTTGAAAATAAAATCAATATAATTACTGCTCGAAAGAAAAACCATTTCATGAAATCAGTACATGATAAGAAAGCACTGTTAATTCTATTTCCTTCATCATGTTCAATTTTTTCTTCCTTTCTAAAGCTCATTTTTGATATATCTGTTCTTATATCCAAACATTTTGTTTTTGAAATTGGGAATCTAAAATTTATCAAATCCAATTTTCAACTCACATACATTATGAATAATCTCCATGTCATAAGGTATACTTCTATAAGATATCTTCATGACTAATTTAACAAAAACAACCACCATGTGATAGGGAATCTCTGTCAGCCAATGATCTTTAAGAGGTGGCACTAGGTTAGGGTGTGACCTTTTGGGTACTTGAAGAAAAATACTGGGCAGCCCAAAGTTCTCTCTCTCTCTGTGGTTCCTGTGCTACACAACTGAGGTCGGACTTTTCATTTCGTTTCTTTGAGTTTGCCCCTTGTAATAATAATAATAATGAATATTTGTTTATCTTCGAGTTAGCCTGGGTTTCTTTGGCCCGTGTAATTCTACAATTGTCGGGGAATCGTGAGGCTTGGGGATTCGGGACCCCATGGCTCCAGCCAGCTGCCACCAGGTTCTGCATGGTACATTTGGTTATTTTGGTTTTTTGGGCACTGACCCTTCTCATCCGTCGCTTTAACCAGCCACCACCAGGCTCCACATAGCTCCCTGCACTGCCCCTTTGCAGCAGCAGCCTCTGGCCCTGGTGGCATCTCTGAGCCGTTCTTGGTCTAGCTTCCCCACCACACACTTCTGCCACACAGTCAGGGATTTAGTGTGAACTTATTAACACGAATAATAATAATAATGGGCAAAAGAGTAAATACTTATAAACCATTATACATTGGTATAGTTTCTTATATGTTGATACAAGTTCAAATTATATTGTTATTTCTGTTTACACTATTTGTACACCTATACAAAGTTTTTTTGTCAGATTGCATGCATGCAAGTTTCTACCTCTGTTTAAGACATTTTGTATATTGATACAACTTTTAGGATATACTTTCATATTACATTATATAGTCCTATCTCTGATCAAAATACTTATACATTGCTTACATTTTGAGGTCATAGACCTCATTTATTGCACAGTTGTTTACAGATTATTTAATATTCTGATATGATATCTTAGTCTTTAAGTTATACAAGTATTAAGTAATATAGGTCAATAATTATTCATGTCTATTATAGAAATAGATTAATTAGGTTCCTTAGATACATAGATTATATTCTGACTAGATGATAATCTTCAACCACCTCAAGGATCTGTAGAACATAGCATTTAAATAACTTAGGGTTTTGTTGACGTAAGACACAATTGCTCCTGAAAGCACCAATGTATTCCTAAGAGAATGTTGAGCACCAAAGACACTCCAATTGGAGTTTGTTTTCTTCTTGGCACAATTGGCCTTTGCGCAAGAAACTGCTTATGCCTCAACCACTGACAAAGTACAGGGTATCCGGACTGGATAGCAGGACCCAAAAAGAAAAAAAAAACCTGCCAAATCTGCCAAGACAGGCTGAGAAGGTTCTAAAAATTTTCCTGCCTCTAAAAATGGTCTGTCAGTTATGCTAAGTCTTAGCCAAAGTTGGTTGCTTCAACATTGCAAATGAGACTTCAAGTGATTGCTCAGGTAGCCAGTTGTCTCTGTAATATATTTCACGCTTTGGAAGCTGCTTGATTGCACTTCCTACCAACTCAAGTAGTATTATCTCCATATTCAGGCCATCAAAGGAGTTAAAGATTAGATAATTATAGTTACCTTCCTCTATGATTTACCCAAGCCATTTCCTATGCAAGACTTAGACTCTTTAGAATAAAATGTTTATTGAAACAATTAGCATGTGTTCCTTGCTTAATATTGTTTATATTGGTTGTAAGCCAAATTTTATACTTGATATCTGTTCCTAGTGTGTAAACTTTTGTATTAGGTTTGAAACTCTCTTATTTAGACAAAAGGTGGAGGGAATCTCTCTCAGCCAATGATCTTTTTTTTTTAAAGATTTATTTATTTAAGCATACAATGTACTGCTGGCAAGGAAGGCACCAGGTCTCATTACATTACAGATGGCTGTGAACCACCATGTGGTTGCTGGGAATTGAACTCGGGACCTCTGGAAGAGCAACCAGTGCTCTTACCCTCTGAACCATCTCTCCAGCCCATTCACATAGTTTTTTAAGAAAAGTATTTTTATTAAGATAAATCTTACAAATAATAATTCAGCATAACTCAATAAATAGGAAACCTGAGAAATACTGAAGCTAAGTTATTCAAAACCTAAGCACTGGAAGAACAGAAGACTGACAGGTATTTTTGTTGTTCTGTTTTATTCATTCATTCATTTTTGAGACAGTCTTCATAGCCTGCCAGCCTGGCTTCCTCTCCTAGGATTATAGGTGTGTGTCATCACAGCCTCTGGGCATTTGTGGTAAGGAAGGACCCAGGCAGCATGGATACAGAGATTCCCTGAAGCAAGATGGCTAGTTGGACTAGCTAAAATGACGAGACTAGCTAAAATGGGTTCGGTGAGAGATGCTGCCTCAGAATGGAAAGTGAACACTGACTGAGGAAGACACTGATGTCAACACTTTGGGCCCCCACACATCCACATGCCTGTGCACACACGTACACACTTGTAAATATGTACACACACATACATACATACTGGTAGGGGGCACACAAACAGGACGCCATGAAAAAAGTTTTGAAAAGAAACATAGACATCTGTCCCCTTCCTCTACATTGATTACCATCATGTTTTGTCCCAGATTCATTTGAAAATTCCATGAAGATATTGGCACTGTGCCAGAGTATTGCCACAAGCTTGTAAGGGCATGACTTCAATATCGGGATCGCCCAGAGCCCGAAGGCCCCCACTGGCCTGCTTTCCCACAGTGTGGAGCCTAGGTTTATTGGCTGTGAGCTGAACTTCTCCTGATCCCTTTGCCCTGCATGAGTCTCCTTCGCAGCTACCTTCTCTATGCTAGTAGAATGGATTCCTTCAGCCAATGATCTTTAAGAGGTGGGACCAGGTTAGGGCATAACCTTTTGAGTACCTGGAGAAAAATGCTCACTGCCCAAGGTTCTCTTCTCTGTGGTTCCCCCACTACACAATGAGGTTAGACTTCTCGTTCCTGTTTCATGACTTTTCCCCTTATAATAAACAAATATTATCTGTTTATCTTGGAGTTAGCCTGGGTTGCTTTGATCTGTGACAATCAGGTATCCTGTCATTGTTTAAATAATACTTGCTTTTTTACGGTAGTTCTTACATACCTAAGGTAAATGAGGTACTGAAGCAAGATTGAAGACAGACTCCATCTCAACAGACTGAGATTGTGTATTTGCAGGGTGAAAGCCCAAATCTTCCAGCAGAATGGAGGTTGAGCTACTGGGGACCCATGGCGGCAGACTTATATCAGGAAGTTTAGGATGGGAGAGATGCAGGTGTTGACTTTGAGCCTTTTCATTTTCTCTGGGAACAGTAGACAAATTTAATGTCAATGACCAGGGTTGGAGATATGAATTTCAACATCTCTGGATCAAACTAAGTTTAGCCAAACAATATCAATTTTTAAAAATTTTTGGTTTTGAGATTATAATTTAATTGCATTTCTCCCTTCTCTTTCCTCCCTCCAATCTCCACGTGTGCCCCTCCCAACTCTCGCTAAAATTCATGTTATCTTTATTCAATAATCATTTATGTATCAAATTTTGTTTTACATTAATTTGCTTAGTGAGGAATACTGAAATGAATTTTAGTCATTAGGATTTAATAATTAGGACACATTCTTTAAATTTGAAAATTCAAAAAGTATTACACAAAATGAAACTTCAACAAAATAAATATATTTGGAAGCTTGAGTCCACCAGAAGAAGAAAATACTGAACACATGTGTAAAAAATTAAAGTTAATGACATTTCAAATGCAATTTCAATAGGAAGAAAGCAAAATTTAAAACAAACAAGAAATAATAATTGGTGGTTGAAAATTGAAGGAGTGGATACATTTTTATATATTTTAGCAGGTCTGTATTAAACATTATTGATGTGCTTGCGTATTTCAATTTTACTGAGTACATATTAGATTCTGAAATTGAAAGCTCTCAATGTGTCATTGCTGGAGTTTATTTCTGTTAGTTCAGTTGAAATGATAAAAGCTTAACATAGCACTTGATTATACTGATGACCTCAGTTTTCAATCACTGATCCTTTTAGAATGATAAAACAGTGTGATCATAGTAAAAATGAAAACAAGTAATTTAAAGCCATTTTCATCTCTCTGGAATTTATAGATTTAAAATACATATGTAAGAGTAGGCAGGCTAATGAATTTATCTAAGTTTTATTGAAGAGCAACAGTAATTACAAGAGTAAAGGAAATGAGAGCAATTCTTAACATGAAATTTAACCAAACTGGTGCCTTTCTTCGAAGTCACATACATACACACACACACACACACACACACACACACACACACACACACACACACCTTGAAATTATGGCAAAATCATCCTCAGTTTTTTCTACTTAAAATTCCTTTTAAATGTTTCACTTCTATTTCATTACTTCAGAATGTCCAAGTCCTTCTACTTGCTGTCTTTGGAGCAGTAAATTTCTAATGGATGTCATTCTGTTTGGAAACTTGTACAAATGACTGATGTCCAGTTAATTCTTTAGGTGCCAGTTATAAGCACTTCTAATTTGCAGTAAAAAAAAAAAAAACAGTTGATAGCTGTTAAATACAAAAGTCCTTGCCATGTTCAGAACTTGTCTTTTTATCATTGTGACACATTGCAGTTGCTTGAAATTATGTTAAGCAATTATATCACCTTACAATGAATGGAATCAAAAGAAGAGACATCTTCATATTCTCAGAAAAAAATATAAGTGAATGCTTTTCATGGAATATAAAATTCTACTTTAATTTTCCAAACAGAAAAAAAAAGAAGCTCTGTACTATCACCTTCAACTATGATTTCTTTAAATTTACTACAGTTTGTAAAGATGGTCTGGCGATGGATGGAGATAGAGACAGAGAGTCACATCAGAACACTGGACTAGTTCCCAAGGTCTGGTTGAAGAGCAGAAGGAGGGAGAAGATGAACAAGGAAGTCAAGACTGTGAGGGGTTGGTCCACCCACTGAGACAGTGTGCCTGATCTAATGGGAACTCACCAAATCCAGCTGGACTGGGACTGAACGACCATGCGATCAAACTGGACCGTCTGAATGTGGTTGACAATGGGAGCTGACTGAGAAGCCATTGATAATGGCACCAGGACTTATTTCTACTGCATTTACTGGCTTTTTGAGACCATAGTATATTTGGATGTATACCTTCCCAGGCCTGCATGGAGGGGGGGGAGGACTTGGACTTCCCCCAGGGCAGGGTACTCTCCCCTCTCTTAAGACTGGAGGGGGAGGGAAAAGGGGGAGTGGGGGAGTGGGAAGGGAATGGGAGGAGGGGAGGAAGTGGAAATTTTTGCATGGAAAAATAAAAAAAGAAATTAAAAGGAGAAAAGAAGGGACAAGCAGACCTGTTGGTATAAAGAAATAAGGGCTCAACCAAATATTTACAGCTTTCCAAATCCAACACTTCATACACTCTATCTGGCAGTTGAAATTATTCATGGTGAATGTCTTCTGGATAAATTAAATGACTTGCTTGAGGTGATCAGTTTCCATCTTCTTTACAATTCTTATTATATGAAAATTGAAAATAAAATTTATGGTTGAAACCTTCTGAAGACTTTTGATCTATATTATGATGAATACACTGTTTGAGTCATATATGGTAATGGAAAATGATACAACAAATTCATCAATGAGGCCAACACCTAGCTAGGAATAAATTCCATGATATGCTGCGTAATAATAGTGATGACTGTGGAAAGCAATTAATGATTCAGTCCTTAGTGGTGTACAAATAATAATTCATACATCTTTGTGACATAGTGTGTATATCATTTAAGTACTATCATAAGTACAGCTTTCCAAATCCAACTCTTCATACACTCTATCTGACAGTTGAAATTATTCATGGTGAATGTCTTCTGGATAAATTAAATGACTTCCTTGTGGTGATCAGTTTCCATCTTCTTTACAATTGTAGTGGGGAAATGCTTATCACACTGACCAGACAATAAATCAGTAAACATTGGTATGTTCTTATTTTATTAAGACATCTTATACATCAGGCATAAGAGGAGATTCCATATTCATGCACAGATATGAATATATACATATAAATGTAAAACAAAGAACATAGAAATAAATAAATCTAAGAAAAATCAGCTTTAGATTACTTATCTAGATAATGTCTAATAAGCATTTTTCACACTGTAATGTTTATGAAATAATGACAAGAAAACTGATAAATTTTATTGGAATAGGTGCATTTCATATACAGTTTCAATCAACAGTTAGTTCAGTCTATAGACATGGAAAACACAGACAAATAGACCCAATAATACAGGGGAAATCTTACTATACTAGCTTTGTAATTTTTCTCTAAGTTGAAAACTTTTTTAAAGTTTTATAAAATTTTCTTTTCAGAACAAAGATACAAAGTAGAGACAGACTTTCAGAATAAACATTCTTTATGCAAAACATCATTCAAGGACTATTTCCAAAATCTCTAGGGGATCCTGTTGTAGAAAGATAAGTCCATAAGTTAAACACCATTTGTTATGCCAAGTATAAAACTGGATAATCAGTGGGAAAATGCAATTATGTTGGGTTTAAGAAATGAGAGCAAAATTAACATTCAAAATCAGAAAGATAAATAACTTTTTAATTATATTGCCTGCTCTAGGATATTTTTCTGAAAATATTTTGATCATTTACCTGCTAAAGAGAATGACATGTTCTTAATTCAAAGGCTGCTAAGTGTTATGAATTTAGAACTTGCAAAGGAATTAAAAGCGATCACTGACTTGAATTAACAATTGGATCTTGATGTAACAATTTAGCTGTTGAAAACTTAATGTTAGAAGGTTATAAAATAATCCATGGGTCTTTATTATGTGACATTATGAATCTGTTAAACAGAGTGATGTATTCAAATTTTGACGTGAAATTAGCTATGCGTTTGGAGCCTGAAAAAGGCAAACACTAGAAGTGCCTTAATAAAGATGAAAACTCTTTTCTTTATGAAAGCATTGTAGAGTTGATGAATTCATCTGAAAATATAAATTTTTTCGGAATTTACCCACATTTGAACTGTCTCCCAAGAATATCCAATAGGAGAAGGAGCTGGTACTTCTCAGAGTCACGTCTTGGCAACATCGGACCACACAGATCATGCCACTCATATTCATTGACTGGTATTTATACTCATGGCCCTGCCAGACTGCAAGCAGAGATAAACAAGAAGCCTATTGTGATTACAGTCAACATTATATTTCTAAAAACCCTAGCCAAATTCAATATTGGGATGTCCATCTTTCAAATACCTAAGATCTGTTTATAAATCACTTGAAAATGTAAATTAAGATTGAGTCAAACTAAGATAACGCCTCTGATTATACTTCCAGTGAGCACCCAAGAACTAAAATATAGTAGAAACATTCTAGCCTGTGGATGGGAAGATGGCTCAGTGGATGAAACACTCATTCTGTGAATCTGAGTATAAGGGTTTGGATTCCAACATCAACATCATAGATAGCTCTTCAAGCACATATGATGTCTGTAGATTCAGGGCCCAAGAATCAGAGACAAGAAAGTCTCTAGGACAAGTGAGAGACTCTGCCTCAATTGCTCAAACACGAAACCCTATCTCAATTTTAGGCCTTCATTCTTTTGCACACCCATGCTCCCCTATACATGCAAACACCCATAAACACATACAGGCCACACATAGATGTATACCATGAAAAGATTCTATATCATTCATCACCTAGAGAACTTATTATTATGTTGATGGATATCAACCATTTCAGTGTTTATGTTTAAAGAGACTCACCCTTGGGATTCTCTGTCATACCCCAAAAAGTACATGAAATTTGAGAACACTGTAAAATTGTCAGCTATTGACAAAAGTAGTTTTGGACTAAAAAGTAGTAGGCCCATATTTCTGTATGGTGTGGCAGCCAAGCACAAAGCCATAAGCCTGATCTAAGCTGGTCATGTAGCTCTGCAGACAAGCTGTCTCTGTGTAACAATAGCAAGGATGTATTGCTCCTTTCTTTCTTTTGTTAGAAATGTAGATCACCTGAGGAGAAGTGTTGGCTGAAGCTGTTTGGGGCTTATTTCTTTTGTAATATGGAGGATGTCTTATAGAGATGCTAATTCATGGCCTATGTGACAGCTAGCATACAGGTAGATGTGGACGTGACTGAAGGCCATTTACCAGGGTTACCTAGGATACAGTTTAATGTGTTTTCCTGATCAATTTATGTGATGATATATAAACTGTTTGGAGAATAAACGAGAGAAATCTTGCCCTTCCATGATGACCATGTAAGTTGTGTCTGATTATTCCTAGCGACTCCGTACCAGTCTAGTTAGGGAAGATAATTATCTGTGTTGGGCCCACAAGCGCCACAACAATAATTCTCATTTTAAAGCAGTGCATTTGATTCAACATTGAAAGGACAAGACTCAAATAACAATTAGAGAAACAGGATTAAACTGGCTAGGTAGCTTGAAAAGGTGGAACGAAAATTTTAATCTGTGTCTGAATTGAGAAAATACATGCCATAGAACAAGAGATGAGCTGTCAAGAAAAAAAATGTTGAGCTCAATAACAATGTATTTGATTTCATATTATCAAGTATATCTGTACATCTTGAAATCTCTTAGCTATAATTTCAGCACTTATACTTACAGCAGAAATAGCTCACAATGTTACTTTACTTTACTTTGCAATAACCAAAGACTAGAATGGATAGAAACTTACAAAACAAATATGCTCATCAGACATATACCTAGGGTTAAAGAAATAAAACAATTATTAGACTTCAAAATCTCATCAAACTTTTCTAGAACATAGTTAGAAGCATCTGAGCTCATCTGCTCTATTTTTCCTAGACAGTGTATATCATTTATTTATCAACACTGAGTATTCTGATAAGATTACTATTAACAGAATAATCAAAGAGGTTTTCAGAGTTTCTTTTCAGAGAGACATATGCCTCTTAGAGTGGAGTCCTGTATTACTACTGGTACCTAAGCTAAAGTCACTAGGATTTGATTCATTATATATTTAGTTTATGTAGTATATGGTAGGTGATGGTTAAGATTAAAGTAAAGAAAAATCATCCTCCAGGTTATTGCAAAATATTTTGACTCATTTGAGATCAATTCAGTGCCTACCACAAGGAAAGTACTTACAATGTGAGATAAAGATTGTTATAGCATATCTTTTCCCTCTGCAAATCGAAAATGTAATGAGAGAGATGAAAGTTGCCATAGACTACAAAAACACATTTGATTAGTTCTGAAAACCAAACAGGTCAAAGGTAATTCATAAAAACAATCAATACTAGTAGGACTGATTAGAGCGTACTGCCTCACAGGACAAAGGACATTCAGAGGTTTGATATCTAGCATACCACTGCTGTATTCTTTAGCTGAACTACACCACCACATTTTCCTTTGACAAATATAAGCATATAAACACACAGAAAGAACAAAAATATCATTTCTTCAGATAGCCCATTTGATTATTCTGAATAAAATGTAGATTTGAGTTCTGTCTTAAAAAAATGAGGACTAACATATTAGAGTACTACTCAG
>NW_004949099.1:18301828-18302817 GCF_000317375.1 Microtus ochrogaster | reverse complement strand
AGACAGAAATCTTTAATAAATAAATAAATTTAAAAAAAAAGAAAAAAAAATGAGGACTAAATAAACAAAGATTAGTTTAGTCAAAGTGATAAGGCACCTTAGGCAGAAACAATAGAAATACAGAGCAGAAGATAATTTGAGAAAGGATACCAAAATTGGAGGGGGCAGGAAAATAAGAGTAACTTATACAAATAACTGAATGGAAGCTGAGTGGTTTAGGATGTGGCTGACAGGAAATCACTTCTTGCTGGAAGTACTGAAAATGCACAGGACATGCATGGTGCAAAGTTTGAAGCATGTTCATCGTGATGTTCAAAGTTGACTGGGAGGGACAAGAAGTGCAGAAGAGAAAATAAAATAAGAAAGAACACAGTCCGAAATTGGACCAGATGCCATGAATGCATTTCTTGTATCCCTTGAATACTTCTTTGTAAAATGCATGATAGGCTTCAAGTCAAAGTTTCAAAGTTACATTCTCTTTTTTCCAGAGAATTCTTTTCTTATTTTTTTCTTCTTTTTTAGGTACTTTGTTGCTTTGTTGTTGTCATTTTGCTCTATCTATCTATATCATCTATCTATCTATCTATCTATCTATCTATCTATCTATCTATCTATCTATCTATCTATCTATCTATCATCTATCCATCTATCTATCTAGAAAAAGGGTTTCCCTGTGTAACCCTGGCTGTCCTGGAACCTACTTTGTTCTCTCAAGATCTGCCTGACTATTCCTCCCAAGTGCTGAGTTTAAAGGCATGTGCCTTGATGCCTAGCATTATCCAGATTCTTTCCATAGAAGGCCAATATGTTTGATGCATGTAAGGTGAAAAAGACTCCTCCATAACAGCACATCAGTCATAAATACTGAGGATATGACAACCAGGTATGGGCGACTAACCACACAGCTGCACAACTGCATACCTTGAATGCTCGCTGTTTTTTCTCTCTTTTCCTCCCTCTCTCCTTCTCTCTTCTCCATCTCCCCCTCC
>NW_004949099.1:18292217-18301728 GCF_000317375.1 Microtus ochrogaster | reverse complement strand
GCTCTCTCTTTCTACTCTCATGTGAGTATGTTCTTAACTGAGCATAAGTATATGTAGTAAATAAGTAAATGCTGTTCTTTCAATATTGCTTTCTGCCTTAGTTTCTGAGACAGGGATTCTTCCAGAACCTAGAGCACTAAATTCAGCCAGAATGATTTTTATCATGATTAATAAAAACCCCAAGACAGATACTGGGATTCAACCTGAAGAGCAGAAAAGCAAAGCATTCAGCCTCTGGTTCTTACCTCTACCTAAGTCTGAAAATGACAATCCTGCCTCCAGACATCCTCAGAATAATAATGAAACTGAGAGCTGCTCCTCCCATTTTGTATTCCTCTGTAGTGCTGGGATTAATGCTTGCACCACTATTGCCTGGTTTCTATCCAAACTAGTGTGGCTACTAGGATTAAAGATGTGTGCTACCACTGCCTCGTCTGTAAGGTTGACCAGTGTGACTGTTTTACTCTGTGATCTTCAGGCAAGCTTTATTTATTAAAATGCAAATGAAATATCACTGCAACTGATTTTCACCAGGATTTTCCTGTCTCTGTGCCTTGTTATCGGCACTGAGAGTTACAGATGGTGCTTGCTTTTATGTGGGTGCTGAAGACCTGAACTTAGATCTTGAGGTTTGTATAGTAAGCAGTGTTTTACCAACTGAGTCATCACCCCAGCCCTACATACAACTTAAAGTTGTCTTTAAACTGTCCCTAAGGAATCATTTATTTGTCATCTGTGACTCAACAACGTATGACTGTCTGTCTATCAGCCTTTCTTTGCACCACTCCTCCAAATTCCTATCAATATTCCCCATACGTATTAATAAACTAATTTGACCTATATATCCAAGTTAAAAGTCTTCTAAGAAAAGTCAACAGAATACATTAACCTCAGTAAAAATGGGGGACATTTAAATGCTTGCATAACAAATATAATCATAGTCAGAGGTATTGATGATTGCATATTAATTTGTTAACATGGTATTTACTAAGCTTCTACTCTAAGCTGAAGAGTGTGCTTTGAGGGCTAAAAGGACTGAACAAACTCAAACACAGCATCCCTCATTAGGAAGCAATGTCAAATATTTAAACTGACAAATCAAGGAAATGTAAACAAAAGATAGATGACAGCAAATAAATTATACGGATTAGAGATGTAGCTGTGAGATCAAATAACCCAAGAAATGCACTCTTGAAGGCAGACGAAGAATTTGGTAAGAAATCAAAAGCATGGTGAAATCCAGATAAAGCAGAAAGAATGTAAAAACACAAACACAAAATTTAATAATGAAGGGGAAAACAGCATTAAAAAAGATAGATGAACTGATGGGTAAATCAAAAAAGAGAAGCATGCAGTCTCAAATGACACATGCAAGGACTCATATGCCATCTAAGGAATAGGTTTGTAACTGAGACCATTAGCTGTTTAGTATAAAACTGTACTCTGTCTCATACAGTAGACAATTGTCTCTGGGAAATTACTGCCATTTGAAAGAACATATCCCCAGACACAAGTTCATATAATTATGACTATCAGGCTAATTCTGGCAAATTAAATGTATTAAAATTGCATGAACATCTGGGATAACATGTTTAAGAATAATTATGAATATTTCATGCTTGTTTTACCCTTCTTTAAGATGCAGAAAATCCTGAATCATTAAGGGATAGTATCTACATTCTTATATCATCAAACTGTTACCCATCAGAAATATCTAGCATGGTTGCATAAATGAAAAATGAATTTCTATTGTGGAGTTTAGTTTTTATAATGGCTACTCTTTCCCTAACAAATATAGCAACACTGAGCCATTTCAGGATTTGAAGTTATGGAACTGATGTTATTATAACTGTTTTTTAAAAAGTTCTGTGGTTGCAGTTTCAAAATAGAACTAGAGACTAGGCAGAGTGTGTGTATGTGCTTCGTGTAGGGAGATCTGACTACTGGAAGTTGATCAAGACCAAATCTTGGCTAGCAACAGCTGTAAAATTTGCTTACAATAGGAAAAGAATGATCTCTGACTTACACTTGTCCTTTCTTCATTCAAATACATTCATTATATCTTGTTGATTGCCTTGGTGGGTTACTTAGTCTAGGGTTTGTTACCCGCCTGGCAGTTCAGTTATTACAGGGTCACGGAGAGGCACTATCTGGAAGATAAATGGGCTAAGAGAGAAGAAGGAGGCTAAGCGGGGTTCTTGTCAAAGTCTCCATTTATTAGAGACAGGTTACAGTTTATATAGGATAAGGAGTTTTGGGGGGAGGGGGAAGGAGCCTGGGCTCTAGCTGCGTGGTTCATGTTGGTCACGTGGTTCACATTGGTCATGTAGGCCAGGAGGTTACCTTTGGTCAGGTCACGTAGGCCAGAAAGTCACAACTAGAAGTTGACACACCTAGTTCTCTAGATAGTTTGGAATGTGGGGCAGATTCCGCTAACAGATAGCTCTCTATTAACAGTTAATTGAGTGTGGGGTAGGCTCTGTCAATAGAACAATTCTTAACACAATTGGGGGTTTGGGGTTCTCTGCAGACTCCCCAGGGTGATGGTTCCTGTAATGATTTTAGGAGGAAACGGCTCCTGACAATATCTTACTGCTCTAATACATAAAATATAACTAATGAGAACACTATTAATTAACGAAGGCTGCTGAGGCCAAATAATACTCATTCCACAACTTATAATGCATAAAACAAAAATTCCCTTATTCATTCCATTTCTTTACAGTATTGCAAACTGTCAACTAAATCAATATTTCTGAAACACATTATTTAAATAAATAGCATATGTTTCAGCAGGAATGAAATATTTTTAAGTCAATTAAGCATCAGCATATTATTTAAGTCTAAAATATACTTTAGTTTGTTACTGACAACAAAATGTCCATAAAAAAATGTAACCAATATAGGATAGAACTAATAGCAATGATATTAGTTCAGGAAGTGAATGCATGTGATAAATTGCAGATTTGTAATACTTGATTAGGGATGTTCAAGGCTGGACATGTTTTGGTGTCTGGTACTAAAGAGGCACCAGCAGGAAGGTCAAAGTTCACAGCCAGTATGAGACATGCAATGAGATTGTTTCTTAAAGTAAACAAAAGGAAAAACAAGTATGAAAAATCTCAAAGCTCTTTCTTCCATTCTTTTTCCTTGTAAAGAAGAATGAATGTTATGTGTTATCTGTTAATACAAACATCATGAGGAGTGATAGTGTATTTGCCAGTATAAAATCTCTGCTGCTTCCTTACTGTATCTCCCAAAGCCACTGCTTTACATCAGCAGGAAACAAACCTGAGGGAGTTAACCTATATAAAGGCAAGAACAAAAATTTTCTATTTAAAGTAATAGATCTAAATATTTATTGGTAAATACCTAATAACTTCATTAGACTTTGTCCATATCTCTTTCTCAAGGAAGTATCTCCAAATGTACAGTGAAGATTATCTGAGAACTTGGAGAGAACAATATAAGATGCTGTTTCCCACAGGGGTTAGTTAAAGGAACACTGCTATCCTTCTAACATGGGGTTAGTTCTCTTCTCATTCATTCGCTTATGCTTATATTCCTTCCATCAACAAACAGAATGAGGATTCCACTATTTTACCAGCTGTGTGCTGTGTAACTGCCATCACATGCTTTAACCTTGTTGCATTCACTAAGAGATCTATCTACTCACAAATGTTTTACCTGGATCAACCAGTGTGCATATGCAAAAGCAATTTGTTAAAACTTTAAATATCTGCATTAATACATTTGAAATTTTTGAGGGTGGTTGCAGTTTAGAGACAGGATTTGTCTGTGTCCCAATACTTGCTCTGTGGACCAGGCTGGCCTTGAATTCACAGAGAGCTGCCTGCCTCTGCCTCCCCAGTTCTGGAATTAAAATTGAACGCCACCAGTGCCTAGCTAATATGTTTGAATTTTAAGTTAAGATGAAGCACTAGGACTTTTGGAGGTTATCTAGGCTGCCACACTGTCGAGTAAGAGACATCTCAGAAAGAATTCAGGTGATAACCTTAGCCTACTTACTACCAAGAGAAACTCACTGAGTATCTGCTTAGCAGGAAAATATGAAAATAAATTTGACCTTTTGAGTTACACCCACAAATGAGTTTATGATGTTACAGATTTTACACTGTGTAAAAAAATTACAAAGCCAATCTTCACAATATTCATAATAAACCGATTCCCGAAGGCCATATGAATACTGCCCTACTCTTTGACTATACTTTTTTGTAATACATAAGCACATCAACTCGGTAACATGATCCTTCACCACCAGTGACAGAAACTGAAGGTAAGACTATGAAATCTTGACAATGCAAATGAGCTGTCAGGTCTCTCTGGTAGATGGGAGCAGCCACAGAGTGGTATTTTAGCAGATAGTCAGTGCTGTTGCTCTCTCCTTCTTCCTTCCATCTCATTTTCCTTTTGCCAACACTCAAAAAAGATATCATTCCTCCAGTTAAAGCACAAATTGATTTTCTGGCTTAGAAGGAAGGTCTCTTAGTAGAAGCTGTGCATTCAAGTGTATAATGAGATTGATTCCATGCTCTGTGAATAAAAACACATGACATTTAAATTTGGCTACTTCAAGGATGAATGAATGATTAAGATGAGCACATATGTTGAAGAAGCAAGCTAAATGAGAGATGGTTAAAAAGAAAGGCCGTGACATGTTGAACAATGGAAAAATCATTTAGGGAAGTGTGATTTAATATGTACAGTTTTATTAGCTGCAGAATCTTTAAACCACAGTAAGCAAGGCCAAGATGAATAGTATCTGATGTCCCTGTGTAGTAAGAGGTCTCTTGTTTGTGTCTGGGCCACCTGGCAGCTCAGATCCAAAATAATCTCACAGAAACTATATTATTTCCATTACTGTTTAGCCAATAGCTTAAGCATATTTCTGGCTAACTTTTACATCTTAGTTTAACCCATCTTCATTAATCCGTGCATAGCCATGAGGTTGTGGCCTACCAGCAAAGTTTCAGCATTTCTGTCTCCATTTGAGGTTTAATGGCTTCTCTCTGACTCCACCCTTCTTTCTTCCAGCAATCGGTTTAGTTTTCCCTACATAGCTCTCTTCTACCCACTCTCTTCTACCGTATCAGGACAGACCAGTTTTCTTTATTCATTAGTTGTAATCACATCATACAGAGAGGAATTCCACCTTATCCCTGTGTTTCTTTTGACCATAATGTTCTTGATACATAAGAGTACATGTGATATGAGGGGTGTGCTAATGAATTTAAGGTAAAATAAATGATAAGCTAACTGGGAACTATTTCTTTTATGTTTTAGAAACTGATTCACTATTAACTAGTTTTAGTTAATATTTTTTTAACTTGAAAAATGCTTAAAGTTATAGCCTCCACAGTTAAAACAAGCAATTTTTTATGTTTGCTTTTATGCTATTATGCATAGTGTGTGTATCTATCATTGTTAATGAGGCCTTCATCCGCACTAATAATTAGGAACCAGAGATTCAACAATGAATGAAAGCTATAAACTAACCACCAAAAAGGTATCTATCCAGTGTGTATGTCCTAACCTCAGAGAGAGCTAAGCAGTCTGTCTTATTCAACTGCATATCAATGCTTACCACAAATGTTGCAATGAGCTTTACTTTGTGTTTAAAGAGGATGTCTTCTATCTATATAATTCTCCCTACTGTCATCATTATAAGAAAGCAGTGACAACTGACTATCTCCAAGGAACTCCACTGTCAAGTCAGATGTCTAACTCTGGGTTTTGTATGATTTTATAAAAAATAGATTTATGACTGGCCAAATATGTTGAAGATTTGTTAGGTGTCTTTTGGATTTTTTTGAAGCTACTTCAAATGTCTACTAACTCAAGTCTAAATCAGGATTGGTGGATTGTAAGAAGAAAATTTTTAAGTTGATTTTTAAATTTGAAATTTGGTTACATTTATCATAAAACTCTTGAATTGTGTTACCTAACTATTTCTGTTAATACTATCATAATGTTTTGAGATTTACAATAAAATTATGCATGTTTATAGTAAACAACGACTATTTGATATGTATACACATAGAATTGCTAATTTAATCTAATCTTTAGCTTGGATATTAGTATATGGCTTGTGGACAAGGCTTATTAAAAATAAAGGTCCAGAGAGATGGCTCATTGTGTAAGACTTGCAGCAAATCCTAAGGGCCTGAGCCAATCCCTTGGACCCATATGGTGGAAGGAGCGAACCAAGACTGACCACCATATGTGCATTGTGACACCCATTGTTTTATATACACACACAAAACTGATCAATGTAATACAAATTTGAAACAATTATTTTCATAGAAATTCTTAGCTTTTTTGATTATTTGTTCCCAATTGAGACAGGTTGTCATGTGGCTCCAGCTGCAACTTACTGTGCCCAAAAGAGACCTTAAACTTATGATCCTCCTGTGTCCACCTTGTGAGTGTTAGGATTGCAAGCATGGACTGCTGTTCCCATCTCTGTTCTCTGTTAAAAAACTTCTCTATTGGATTTTAATATGAATTTTTTATTTAATGTACATAAACTTCATACTGAAAATAGACAATGGCCAGATAGCTCTTTAAAATTGCTAAAATTGATTCTTTTGTCAATCCATTCAATATGAGAAAATTGAATAATATATATATTTATCTTATTTTACTTTCATATTATCTTTACAATTTCAGCAGATATATTTTTTAAATTTGTTATTCATTTTACATACCAAGCACAGTTCCCCCTTCCTTCCTTCCTCCCGCTCTTGCCAACCTCTTCCCACCCCACAGCCCATCCACTGCTAAGTAAGAGTAAAGCCTCCCATGGGGAGTCAATGAAGCTAAGCATGGTACATCAAGTTCAGGCAAACCAAGCCTCCTCCAACCATCAAGGCTGAATAAGGTACCCCACCATAGGGAACAGGCTCTAAACAGCCAGCTCATGCACCAGGGATAACTCCTGGTCCCACTGGCAGGGACCACATAAACAGACCAAGCCACAGAATTCCGTATAGACATTTTGTTATATGACTACCTAAATATCTTATCTTGTAGACAACTCTTTTGCATTCAGTGTCTACATATATATCTTATGTAAATTTAAATACTGCTGACTGTTGTCTGTAGATCCAGGAACTTACAACCGTGGTTGAACTCACATGACATTTTCAGGTTATTTTATGTTGTTATCTCTTGTGGCAGGAACAATAATGTAATTTACAAATCAGAATGGGCTTATTCTTTCCTTGGAACTCTTCATATTTCAATTTATTTCATTATATTGATTGAATGATTTGTATATGTGGGCAAGCTCTTGACATGGCATGGTTGTAATGTGTCAGAAAACATCTGGTGGGAACTAATTCTCTCTTTCAATCCTGTGAGTTCTGGTTGTAGAACTAAGGATGTCTAACTGGTGTGGAAAACCACTTTAAGTCCTGAGCCACCTGATAGGCCCATTACAGGTTGTCTTGCATGTTAACATGGCTAGAACACCTTATACTATGCTGAATATCATGTTAAGAGTGGTTCATAATTTCTTGCCATCAATTTTAGGAATAAATAATTTAGAATTTTACTATCAAGACCATTCATTCCAGAGGTCATGTTATACTTTATTAAGTTAAAGGAAATTTTCTTTTATCCCTGAAATGCTAAACATTTATTTACAAAGAATGAGATTGATTTTATTAAGCTTTTTCTTATAAGATGACATTATTTTTTATCCTGTTGATATGGTAGTTTATATTGCTCATTTTATAAATCTTGTAATAAGCACCACTCAATCATAATGCACATCCTTTGAATTTATTACTAGATTTTTTTTCTTGCTACTGAGGTCATTTTTACAGAATTGCATTAGCTATGCCATACTGCTAAAGTACTAGGGCTATTTTCATTATTCACCCACTTTATGCACTGATGATTTCTCATTTTTATGCTTCAGTTACAGCCAAAAATGAGATAAATGAACAACTGTATTTGACAACTGCTAATGTTCAGAATTATCACTTTCATCATCTAACTCTGTTACCAAAGACATTAATTTTATTGCTGTGATTGGCTATGACTCTTATGCATCTTCATCATAGACCAGTGGATATTGATTTTGATGGTGATGATATGGTTGGTATGTGTGCATATGTGTGTGTTTTTATACAGAGAATATATCAAGTATATATTAAACAGAAAATATGTTTTTATGATTAATTATGATAAATACAGATATCTCTAGTTTCTTCTCAGACTTTTATTTGGCTTTTTATAAATCAGACTTTTATTTGGCTTTTTATAAATCAGATTTTTATTTGGCTTTTTATAAATTAGACATAAGTTAGACCACTATAATGGAAGTAAAAGTTACATGTGCTATTTTTAGGTGGGGATTTTAAAAGACACTCTTCATGTGTGCCGTACTTTTTTTTTCTGTAAGAGTACTGTGGAATAGAAAGATAATTTGATGTTTGAGTCTCTAAACAGCAATAATTTTGTAGGCCATGAAATCAGAGCAAAATGTGAAAGCTCTGGCATCTGGACGATGATTTGTTTCTGCAGCTTACATCAGCCTACTCTGACTTATGTAGTATATTTTATTAGCATGCCTTCCTTACAATTTAATAATGCAAAGGAGATAAAGGTTAATCACTGATTTAAACTCCTTAAGCATAGAAGGCAATCTACTAAACACCAACTGAGGAATGATTACTTGCCAGCTGCACTTTAAAAAAATTGATATGGAAGTAGGAGAATTGATACAGATGTTTGGAGAGGTGTTCAGTAGTTAGAAGCCCTTCATGCTCTTGCAGAGAGGTCTTATGTTCAATACCAAACAACCATATCTGGCAGCTCACAACAACCTATAACTCTAGAGTGTATCTTCCAATATTTATTTAATTATTTGCAATATTTAATGTGCAAACACACATTAACAGATACACAAAAATATTTTTTTTTTTCCAAATGAAGGTGAGGTAGATTTATCATGTAGCCTGGTAACAATCTGAGTTTCAGGGGAAATGGCTGAAACAGCACTGCACTGAACACTCTAATGATGTGTTGTCAAAGTTAATTTAAACTAAAAAGACAAAAGGCCCTTCCTACATATGGAGAAAGAGTAACCAGGCAGCAGGATTCTTCCCGCCAACCCCCACCATCCTCTGCTGCATTGGCCACCACCAGAGCCACAAGCCCCTCATGCAACTATTGGAGGAAGAGATGGATAGACAGCAGTATAAGAATGCATTCAATAAAATAAAGAAAACTTTGTCATTCTACAAAAGCAAGACCTGAACATCATAACACAGATGAAGAAAAAGAGACAACCTTAAAAATAACCATATGAAGATGACAGAGGCATTTAAAGGGGAAATGAAAAATTCTCCTAAAGAAATAAAGGAAAAGACAAACAAAACTTGGAAGAAATCAATAAATTTCTTAAAGAAAGCAAAGAAAACTAAGAGAAAAAAAAAACAAACAAGTGAAGAAAACAGTCCAAGACTTGAAAATTGAAATA
>NW_004949099.1:18289991-18291169 GCF_000317375.1 Microtus ochrogaster | reverse complement strand
AAGCTCAAATTAATCAAAAGAGATGGAAAAGGACATTACATATTTATCATAGGAAAAATACATCCAGATGAAGTATCAGTTCTGAACATCTATGCCCAAATACAAGGGTACCAATATTTGTAAAATAAACATCACTAAAGTTTAAATCAAACATGCAACCCCACATACTAAAAGTGAAGACTTCAGTACCCCACTCTCACCACTAAACAGGTTATCCAGACAGAAACTTAACCGAGAAATAAGGGAACTAACAAATGTCATGATCAAATGGACTTAACAGACATTTATAGAACATTCCATCCCAACATAAAAGAATTTACCTTCTCAGCTTCACATGCATCTTCTCTAAAACTGACCACATACTTGGTAACAAAGAAAACCTCAATGGATACAAAAAAAAAATGGCTTAAAGTTGGAATTCAATAACAATACTAATTGCAGAAAGCCTACAAACTCATCGAAACTGAATAATTCTTAATGGAATCATAACTTGGTCAAAGAAGGAATGAAGAAAGAAATGAAAGGATTCCTAGAATTCAATGAAAATAAAAGCACAGCATACCCAAACTTATGGGAAACTATGAAAACAGTACTAAAAGGAAATTTCATAACACTAAATGCCTACTTAAAGAACATGGAGGAAATTCACAATAATGACTTAACAGCATACCTGAAAACTCTAGAACAAAAAGAAGCAAACTCACCAGGAGAAACAGATGCCAGGAAAAAAAAAATCAAATTGAGGACTGAAATCACTAAAACAAAAACAAAGAGAACAATACAAAGAATCAATGATGCAAAGAATTGGTTCATCAAGAAAATCAACAAGATAAACAAACCCTTAACCAAACTAAACTAAAGACGGAGAAAGAATATCCAAATTAATAAAATCTGAAATTAATAGGGTAATATAACAACAGACACAGAGGAAATTCAGAGAATCACTAGATCTGTACTTTATAAAACTGGAAAATGTAAAATAAATGGACAGCTTTCTGGACTGATACCTTGTAATAAAATTAAACCAAGACCAGATAAATAATTTAAATAGACTACACCAAAGGAACTAGAAGCATTCATCCAAAGTCTCCCAAACAACAACAACAACAACAACAAAGCCCAGGGTCAGATAGTTTCAACACAGAATTCTACCAGAATTGCAAAGATCTAATACTTCT
>NW_004949099.1:18288511-18289146 GCF_000317375.1 Microtus ochrogaster | reverse complement strand
TGCTTTACATCGGCATTTATAATAAAAGAGACCATGTCCAAGTGAAAAGGCTACTGGTGGTAGGAATTCCTACAGCACCTCCCCTTTTGTTTAAATAAGAAAGTTCTAAGCCTAACACAAAGTTATATACAATAAGAACAAATATCAGGTATAAAAATAAAATTTACAACCAGCATAAACAATATCAAGCAAGAAACATATGATGAATATT
This sequence comes from Microtus ochrogaster, assembly GCF_000317375.1. NCBI lineage: Eukaryota > Metazoa > Chordata > Mammalia > Rodentia > Cricetidae > Microtus > Microtus ochrogaster. Next base: position 18,288,935 of record NW_004949099.1, on the reverse strand, counting down.
TCAATAATTGTCCTAATTCTAGAAGTTTAAGTCTTGTATTATAAATAACTTGGTCAACTCATGAGAGGAAAGTAACTACAACTATCTAGTCTTCAAACCCATTAAAGATCAGAGAAGGGAAATAATATTATTTGAGTAAGCAGGAAGAGCAATCAAGCAACTTCCAAAATGTGCAACAAATGACAGAAACAACTGGCTACCTGGGCAATCACCCAAAGTCTCGTTTACAATGTTGAAGCAATAAATGGAAAAAAAATAAATAAATAATAAAAAAAAACAATGTTGAAGCAACCAACTTTGGCTAAGGCCTAAAGTAACTGACAGACCATTTTCACAGGCAAAATTTTTTTCAAAACCATCCTTCCCTGTTAGGCACAATTTGACAGTATCTTGTTTGTCCTGTCCGGATATCGTGCATTTTGTC
>NW_004949099.1:18280628-18286776 GCF_000317375.1 Microtus ochrogaster | reverse complement strand
TTTCTAGGAGTATTTTTCATCCCTCATGCTTGTTTAATACATTGTAGTTCGATTTGATCTTTCTATAACTGTCTGACCTTTAGGATTGTTTGGTATACCTGTAATATGCTTTATATTATAATAAGTAAGAAAAAAAACTCTCATTTTCTTAGTTACATATGCTGGACCATTATCTGTCTTTATTTGTGCAGGCATACCCATGATGGGTCATAACTTCTAATATATGTGTAACTACTGAATCAGCATTTTCTGAGCTCAAAGCAGTTACCCATTAAAACTTGAGTACGTGTTTATGGTGTCGTATACATATTTTAATTTTTCAAATTCTGCAAAGTGGAACACATCCATCTGCCAGATTTCATTACATTGAGTACCTTTTGCGTTACTTCCTGCACGTAGCAGTGTTTGCTTATAGAAAGAACAAGTAGTACATCTCTTTATAATTTCCTTAGCTTGTCGCCATATAGTGGAAACTTTTTTTTATCTAAATCTTTACTATTGACATGATGTTTCTTATGAAATTCTGAGGCCTTCAACACATTTCTAATCAATAATCTATCAATTTCTGCATTACCATGTGCCAGAGGACCTGGTAGACCCGTATGCAATTGCATATGTGTTATGTTTATTGGACAGAGCCTATTCATGACTATATCTTGAAGCTGTCTGAATAATGAAGTCAATTCAGTATCATCTGGTATAAATTTAGTGGATTAAATATGCAAACAACTTTCTTCATATTGTCAATCAATAACTATATTAAGAGGCTCTTTAAAATCTCTTACTACTGTGAGAATAGCATATAATTCTGCCTTTTAGACAGAATTATAAGGGCTTTGTTCCACCTTACTTAAATCTTCTGATTTGTAATCTGCTTTTCCTGATTTATATGCATCAGTATAGAATGTAACAGGCTCCAGTTATTGCTGTGTCACATACAATGTGAGGAAAGATCCAAGTATTTCTCTTTGTAAGGTTAATTCTATCACTTCTGGGATAATTATTATTAATCTCTTCTAAATCATTAGCAGAATTTCTTTGCCAAGATTCATTTTCTTCCCATTTTTTTTAATTTTATCAGTAGTAAAAGGCACTATAATCTCTGGTGGGTCTATACCTGCTAGTTGATGAAGTCTTAATTTTCTTTTTATAATTAATTCAGAGACTTTTTCCACATAAGTTTTTAATTTTTTACTTGGTTTATGTGGTAAAAATATCCATTCTAAGATAATATCTCCCTTTGCATTAAAATTCTTGTAGTGGAAATTCTGGAAGGCAATATTATTAAAATGCAGTTAAGATTTGGATTCACCCTATCCACATCTTCCTTCTGTAATTTTTCTGTAACAACAATCTATTCCTTTTCCACTTCAGCTGTTAATTATCTGGGATGATTTAAGATTTGTCACCACCTAAGGTTTTGTTTAAGTGTTTAGATCATGTGTTATCTTAAAAGCTGGTTATAGACTGGAAATGTCTCCTAACAAGCTTTAGAGTGATTAAGGGTTTACAATCGATTTCTCCTAGTTTGTGCTTGTTTGTTCTGATTTTCTGTAAGCCTATTTTATAACCTACGTAAGTGACAGAATATCCTCTCTGTATTTTTTCAGGAGCAATTCATAATCCCCATTTTGGCAAAACTTTCTTTACTTCTTCAAACATTTTTTCTTAAGTATCTATGTTTGAATCAGATAGCAAAATGTCATCCATGTTATGGTAAATTATAGAGTTAGGAAATTTTTACATGTTATTTACAATGGCTAACTTACAAGTATTGGCATAGGGTGGGGCTATTGAACATTCCCTGTAGGATTGTCCATTGGTATCTCCTAGTAGGTTGAGAATTATTTTAAGTAGGCACTGTGAAGGCAAATTTTTCACTGTTTTTTTCTTGTAAATGTATATAGGAAACAATCTTTCAAATTAATAACTATAAGAGGCCATCCTTTTGGTAATAGAGAAGGCAGAGGAATTCCAGATTATAGAGGGCCCATAGGTAGAACTGAAACCAATAATGTGGTGTGACTTTAATGTTAGAAGCCCATGTCATTATCATATCCCTAAAAATGCTGAATGCAAGCCATAAGTTACTATTGCTTGCTTAATTTCTTTTAGATTATTCGTTCCTATAGGTATCCATCTACCTTTTTTGGATCCTTTAGGCCCTTTAGAACTTAATGCTTTGTCATAGTAGAATGTGGGTAGGAAGTTAAAACCCTGGGTAAGTCATCTCTGATAGCTACTGGTGATGTTAAATCCTGTCCTTGTACCTTCTTTTCAAGCTCACAGCTCCAATAATTTCCTCAATTGTTTCAAATTTTTTACTACTGTCTTTTATAAAGCCTGAATCCCCTGGCCTGTATATGGTGGGGTTTTTACAAAAAACTGCTTAATAGGTAAAAGCAAGCCAAGTGGGCAGGGGTGGGAGATTTTCTGGGCTGTGGACTGGCTAGGCCTTTAAACAGGTCCACGCGGTATGTGTGGAGTTTGGTCGTATGTGGACACTAGATGATAACAGACTCTTGAAAGAAATCCCACACTAGCTCAGAATTGAATAAAATAGAGGGTAATTTATTTAGGGGTAGACTCACAGATCACAGTCCTATGCTCAAACAGGGAACAACAACGAAATCTGGCAGCTGGAAGAGAGGGCAACCATGTGCCTTACATAGGCATTTATAGTATAAGAGGCCACGCCCAAGTGGGCAATAACTTAAAGGCTACTTCCAGTAGGTAGGAATTCCTAAAGCACTCCTACAGCTGATAAACACCTTCATGATATGGCAGAATACAAAATTAACTTAAAAAATTAAGTAGCCTTCCTATATACAATAATAAATGGGCCGAGAAAGAAATCAAAGAAACATCACCCTTTACAATATCCACAAATCATATAAAATATATTGGGGTAACTCAAACCTAATATGTGTAAGACCTATATGACAAAAACTTTAAGTCTTTAAAGAAATAAATTGAAGAAGATATCAGGAAATGGAAAGATCTCCCATGCTCTTGAATAGGTAAGACCAACAAAGTAAAAACTGCAATCTTACCAAAAACAATCCACAAATTTAATGATATCCCCATCAAAATCCCAACACAATTCTCAACAGACCTCAAAAAAAATACTAAACTTCATATTGAAAAATAAAACAGGATAGCCAAAACAATCCTGTACAATAAAGAAACCTCTGGAGACATCACTAGGTAAAAATGAGGACCCTCAGAGGGAAACAAATGGAGGGCCCTAGGAAGAGGAAATAGTTAAGTACTCCTGGGTAAAATGGGAAGAAGGGCAGAAGAGAGGGGATGGGAGATGTGAACGGGGGGTGGGAGGATGGAAGGGAAGAGCAGTGAAAAAGACATCCTGATAAAGGAAGCCATTACATAGACTGTCTAAATGTGGGTGGTAGTTATTTGGCTTGATCTGTTGTGAGGGGAAAGGGGAGCTGGCAGTGGGACATATTCTGGACATATGAACATTCCTGTTGTGTGACACTTTGCTCAGCCTTGATACGGGGAGAGGGGCTTGATCCTGCTTCAACTTGGCATTTCAAACTTTGTTGACTCCCCAAAAGAGGCTGTACCCCCTCTGAGGAGTATATGGGCTGTGAGAAGGGGAGAAGATATGGGAGTGGGTGGGGAGGAAGAGGAAGGGGTACTGGAGTTGGTATGTAAAATGAAAAAAACAGTTTTTAAATAAAAAAGGAGAAGAAAAAACAAGAGGACATGGAGCAGTAATCTAGCTTGAACTTTTCTAATCGTCACTTTTTGCAAGGTGAGCAACATAAAGAAGTTGAAACTCTCACTTACGAGACTGAAATAAACAAAAGAATTTTATTACATGTAAGAACAAAAGGTAAGGCTGAACCGATGGCCCAGGAGTTAATGTTATCAAGCACCCTGAAGACTAGCGTTTGGAAACTCATGTAGATGTCAAGATGGAATGGTGACCTGCCTTTAATCCTAGTGCTTAGAAGGCAGAGACAGGGTATCTGTGGGTGCAGCTGGCTAATTAAGAGCTTCTAGGATCAACTTAGAGATCCTATACCAAAGTATAAGTTAGAAAAAGATAGAGGAAAACACCAGTGTCAACCTTCAGCCTCTACATACAACTACACACATGTAGACATTTATTTCACATACAAAGGTTGCACAAATATGAAAAAAATAACTCAAAGGGATAATGAAGAGCAGAAAAGTGCATTGTCCATCTGAAATTCATTTTCAGTGAACTTACAAATACATTATATTTAATTTGTTTATTTAAATATCTCACAATATTTAAATGTGAGAGTGGGTAAAGTTATCAAGATATAAAAGCAAGAAACATATTTCCATGTTTCATTCGAACCTGCGTTTTATTTCAAGAGCATTTATCTTATACTCTACATGTGGTACTGACTTAAGCCCTCACCATATTGGTTGCAAAAACCACCTTGGAGTCAACTTCTCACTAAGCTGGCATTTAAAATTAGTTCACAGAGGTAAGATAAGACAAATGTAGTAGGTGTTAAAATCTGACAAAAATCACAAAAATGAGTTTAGTTTCCCCAAACACACTCTTTGTTCCACTGGGAATGGTTTGGAAACCAGAACAAATGAATATTTCATCACAATAGTCATAATAAAATAAATTCTTAATGGTAGGTTTGTGGTTTTGTATTTACCTATCCTTCTCCAGTTGTATAATCTCCCATTATTGCTTAAGGAGATCATTTTCCCATATGATAATTTTCATTAGCAAAAACTTTCATCAATAAACACTCTGAACATTTTAGAAGTATTACTGTTCCTTGATCACAGTGAGGAATCATTGTTTCCTGTTACCTGTGATTGTTTTAATTATGTTGTTATTAATTATCCAGAAGATGAACTCTTAAAGGAATCATCTTTAGGACTATTCTTCTATCACACTATCCTTGTGTCCGGGGCATACCCATTTCTTCTTTGAAATATATGGTCTTTTATGTAAATTCTGAAATCAAGAAACAAGTCACATAGAGTTGAAGAAAATATTGACAGAACATATATGCAAGAAATTGTGACTATTTGGTAAATATTGATACACTGGAAGAAAATAAGAACATTATCTGACTGCATTGCCAGCATCATAGTAGATGGACTTCCATAAAATCTTACATCTGGTTAGAGATTTTCTTGTCTTTAGAAACCCAACATCTACTCCAAACCAACCAGATGCTTGGACTACAGAAAGTAAAGATCCTTTCTCCTAAGTAAAAATCAAGCTTTTCAATCATCCACAAAGTTTTACTTTAAAAGTAAAGCATTTCAGTGTTCACTACTGGAAAATCTTCAGAGATCAAGAGACTTTGGGATATCCAACCCTAAACAAGGTGTCTTTATCACATCTTCAAAGTTTGAAAATTCTATACAGAAAGAAAAGTGGGAAATTTACAAGTTCAAAATTGACAATACCCCAGCAAAGAAGAAGCGGTAAAGTGAACACAAAGCCCCACACCTAACCCCAAAGTTGTTCATAATGAGGTGAGAGAAAAACAGTTTTTGTTTATGTAGTGACAGTAGTTAGATATACCAACCATCCTCCAGGACTGGACTCATGCTGAGGAGTAGTTGATCAATAGAAAATGGACTCCATGTGTGTGTGTGTGTGCGTGTGCATGTGTGTGTGTGTGTGAATGTCCTTTTCTGTTTGTTTTGGTTTTGTCTGAAGATTCAAAAACACAAAGTTGAGTTTATTGGAAGGTGGAATAGATTTTCAAGGAGTTGAAACAGGAGAAAAAATATCAAACTACATTGTTTGAAATTCTCACACACACACACCCCGCAAAAAATAAAAGACTTCTTGTGTAATCCTGGACATTGGCAAACCCAATGTTAATAAATTGTTAAAAATGTTCGTGATATATATTCCTCTGTAAGCAGTAAGAAAATGATAAGGACCAAATATGATGAGAAGTGCAGAAGTAAGAAAGCTTTGCTCAGTTTCCTGATCAAGATTTTGGCTCTGCATTGTTTGTCATAACCAGAACCTGGAGACAACCTAAATGCCCCTCCATCAAAGAATAGATAAGAAAAATGTGGTACATTTACACAATGGAGTGCTACACAACAGAAAAAAAAATAATGGTATCTTGAAATTTGTAGGCAAATGGATGGATCGAGA
>NW_004949099.1:18272280-18280237 GCF_000317375.1 Microtus ochrogaster | reverse complement strand
CTTATAAAAATTATAGCAATGCTTATATATATACATATATGTATAAATATATATGTAGTACTACTAATCAGCAACCTGGGACCAGTCCAATAAAAAAAAAAAGATATTAGCTCTGACTTGTAGTATTTAGACTTGAACCTAAAATAGTATTTATTTAATGTACTAAATTTACATTAGTAGTTAGGATCAATAGGAAAGAAAGTAATATATAAATGCTACTTAATGACAGATATATAAAGTTTCTGAGTTTTAAATCCAGGCAAAATATGAGAGATTCTGATTATTAGGTACTGATTATATCATTTCCTAATAATTGCCTCATTGACTATGACAAGGTGGTGCAAATATAAAGATATAACATATAGTTCATTTTGGAGAGTCCAAAGAGATAAATAAAGCAATAAAAAAATTAAATGTCTGGCTAGAACTATAAAGTGTTTTTAGAGAAACAGATTCAGCAAGAGTTGCAATGTGAGTTTGGCTCCATTCTCAGGAAGATTATAAACATTCAAGTGAGCTCTTGCTTCTGCTCTACTCACTAACATTGGAAACATTTAAGCTGATAGACATCATAAGTAATATTTTATTAGATAGCATTAAAAGGACTAGCTTAGTTGCTTCTGGTAGAACCGTCAAAGAGAACTTAAGCCTTTTAACCAAGCAGAGTATTGATCTCAAATGTAAGATTTAAAAAAATAAAAAAAAACAACAAATGTATCACTCATGATTAAGAATTTAGTTAACATACTGATCTCCCTCACACCCAACAATTTTTTTCCATGCCACTCACTACATTACCCCAGCCACCAACTATAGCATATCCTCACTTCGAACCCATAGATCTCTCTGGTAAGAGAAGCAGGTAGCCTAACTGGGTATTTTCACCCTTCCCTCTTCTCCTCAAACTACAGTCCAGCAGTTTTATTCCTATTACTGTAACAGACAGCCTGTACTAAATGGAATGTCTCTATCAAATTCCTCCCGTCAGAGCTCAGGGAACCCTGCAGAAAAGGAGTAGAAAAAAGTATAAGGACCTATAGAGGTGGAGGACAAAAAAGGGTCTTGTTAAACCCTTTAAACCAGCATAAACAGAGTTCATATGGACTCACAGACTCTGAAACACGATGAACAGTTCATGCATAGATCAGCACCAGCTCCTCTGTGCTTATATAATTGTTACCAGTTTTATGTCTTTAAGGGATTCCTGAGTATGTGAATGAGTGGATGTCTGATTCTGTTGCCTTTTCTTGGACTCTTTTTGTTATGATGGCTTGTCTTGCCCCACCTTGCTGTGATAGCTTCTGCTTTATGTTGAATTTTGTTTTGTTGTTTTTTTAAATGAATGAATGAATGAATGAATGAATGAGAGAATGAAAACCTAGCCACTACAATAAAGGATAAAAACCGAATGGCCATTTATATCTGCTGGAATAGGGGAAATAAGTTTTTTCCTAATGGAGTAACACTGGGCAGGACTTAATTTTAGGAGGAATTGCCCAACACACAATGACCTCCACAATTCGTTGTATGTGCTTTTGTTTGGTTACAGATTGGTGGGATTTTCTTTTAGTACTTTGAAGGGAAGGTTGTTTTATTTTATTTTCTTGGTTTGGGCATTTTGTTCTATCGTGTTTTATTTTTTTTGAGAAAGAACTTGAAGTTGGGTTGATATGAAAGGTGACAGGATCTGGAATAACTTCGGGAGGGTAAGAATATGATCAAAATACATTCAAAGTTAGAAATAGTTTTAAATAATAACAATATAATAAAAAAAGAAAAAAGTCTGTTACAGATCTAAGCAGAGTTTTCGAAAGAGGGAACACAAATGGCTGAGAAACACTTATAAAAATATTCAGCATTCTTAGTCATCAGGGAAATGCAATTCAAAACAACTTTGAGACTTTTTGTCAGAAGGACTAAGATCAATAAAATATGATAGCTGATGCTAGTGAGGATGTGGAACGAAGGGGATACTCATGCATTCCTGATGGAAGTGAAAACTTTTACAGCTACTGAAAATTTCAGTGGGGAAGTTTCTCTGAGATGAGTCAACCTACCTCAAGATCCAGCTGTAATACTTGCTCATGAGCATATACCTAAAGGACACCTCATCCTACCACAGAAATACTTGCCCATGCATGTTCATAACTGCTCTATCCATAACACCTCGAAAATAGAAATAACCTAGATAAAGAAATGATGTGCTACGCACACACACACATACACACACACACATGTACGCACGCACAGGCACACGCACACACAAACACACACACCACACACACACAATGGAATTTACTCAGCCAAAAAAGCAACTGAATTCAAATATACACATATGGATGGAAATAGTTTAACTCATCCTGAGTGAGGTAAAAACAGATCCAGAAAAACCAATACAGTACATATTTGCTTATATGTCCATATTAGCTGGAAGTTAAAGATAACTAAGTCATGATCCACATAACTACAAAGGTTAGGTATAGAGAAGGGATTGGTGAGGGCATATAGCTCTCCATAGAAAAGGGAAATCGAAAACGAGTTATCAATGGAGGATAGCCTCTGGAACTGGAAGTTGAAGTGGGAAGGAGAATAGAATAATATGAGGAGAGATGGAATGTGAGAGAGACAGCTAAAATAAGAACCATTTAAGGAGTAGTATGAATATATAATAAAGTAGAAGCTTCCTAACATATGAATATATATGAAGTCAATGTAAATGAAATCACTGAATAATGAGGATGACAAAGACACAACTGGTCACAACTTTTCTACAAAAAAAAAGTTTCAAGAACTGGAACTGGGTTGCTTCTAGTTGAGATGTTGGACTAAGTGTTCCATAGGAATTTCAAAAACTCCAGACTGTTGCCAAGTCTGTAGCTCGGTCCCAACAAGCTGACGTCAAGGCCGCATTGCTAAATACATTTTACAGAACTTATTGAACATGGAGAAGTCAAATCTGTGCCTACATGGAGCTCTCACCCTTAGAACATTTATTCCAAAATGAGATGTATCTAACCAGTCCTTCATCTAGGGCTCTAAAAATTCCCATAGAAGAAAAATGGAAAACAGATAAGAGTCAAAAGGAATAGAACCTGGGAACCCTGTCTAACATAAGTAAAATGTCAAAGACTAATAACTGAATTTATAATGTGTGTATATATTATACCACATTTAAGCTTACAGCCACCTATATACATGAGCACATACATCAAAATAAAGTAAAGGAAAATAACAAATAAATGAAATAAAATCAGATGAAATATAATTAACACCATTTTTGTTTCCATTTTGGGATATATTCTGATTAAACAATTTTTTTTATTAACTTGAACTTTCTATCATTATCCATAACAATGACATGCCCTAAAAATGTCCAACTTTTTCTGTTCTTGATGGGACTGTAAATACAGCTTTATTGCTCTATAGATGGCCTATAGCAGAAAAATCTAAGGGCATGTTCAATTTGATTACACATTATGCCATTAGTATTCAAATAATTATTTATTTATTAAATAAAACAAACCTCAAATGCAAAGGGCACCACATAAACAGTTGTCTCAATAGTTGTATGATATAGAAATAAATACACACAATGAGGCATCACAATGCATTATTCATACAATCAAACAACACTCAGCACATGTCAATATAATTCTATGTTAATAGTGAATTCCCAAGTAAAGCAACCATGCCTTTCTGCTTCTAGAAGACATTCTATTTTACAAGTTGGCTACATAGCCTCATACATTTTTCATAGCTGGTAATAGGTATTTCCCAATATAAATTTCATGTTCCTGTGTAAGAAGAAATTCACAGCAGCTGTTGCATAATTTTTAACTTACAAAGGCCTTAATCTTCTTGATGTGTAAAAATGTAAGTGATAAAACAAGACAAAAATAAAAACAGTTTGGAAATAGCAATGCCTTGAAAAATTAACAGTCTGAATATTCCACTACAATTCGAAGAGAAAGCCTATGTTCTGGGAATGGAGAGATGATGGCTCAGTGGGTAAAGTTCTCACAATGATTGAGTAGAGAACTGAATTTGGATTCTAGAACTCAAGTAAATTCAGCATCTGTAATGCCTTGACACATATAACTGATGGGAAGGGGAGACAGGGATTCTCAGGAAATGCGTGGGTCAGCTAGCCTAGCAGAGTCCAACAAGGTGGACAAGGGGTACCGAGACATGCACTGCAACTCTGTAGTTGTGACATGTGGACATTTGTACTTGTGCCTGCACACACACACACACACACACACACACACACAAAACTGACAGAGGGGGAGGGGTGTTAAACTAAGAAGTTTTAAAAAGAAATTCTATCTACCATAAAGCTTTCATTTTTATCAGTATATATTCTCTGAAAAATATTAAAGAAGAAAAAAATGTGATGTTGATCTTTCAAATTAGTAACTTTGCATTAGTTGGTGTGAATGGAATTTGCACATACTCATTTATAACCGAGATGATGATAGGATTTTATACCCTGCACATCAGATATGTTCCCACCACACTGAACCAAATGTTTAAGGGAAGTCATCAGGTCTTTGAGGTTTCTATTTCCACATAGGAAAAAAGCATCTTTTTCTTCTTTCAGACTTTATCTGACTGCAGTTCTAAATCTCTCTCATTTTATGGAGAGGACACTTTAACATGTAAAATTTTTCTACTTTACTTTTCCAGCTTTTTCAGCACAAAAGTTACCCAGAAATTAATGTATGGCTTCAAATTCATGATCCAACACAACAGCAGCCTTGTGAAAATTCATGTTTATTGTTACTTGAACAACTATATATATAAAAGACAACTATAATATCGGGATAATTTAAAATATGTTGTATGAACTAGTTACTGACCTTTCAATTTTTTTCAACATAAAATGCCTCATAGGTCTTAGAATAGATTATTTTCCATCTGCTTCCTGCTCCACACAACAAAAGTCTACAATTGTTTATCAGTGTTTATCTTTTACCAAGGGGACAATACACAATAAAATCCATAAGAAAAAGAGATGACTAAAATTCTTTTTAACATAAGCCTAATGAAAAAGAGAAAATTAAAGAGAAAAAGAACCCTGCATAAAAAGCTTTTGACTGCATACTTCTCCACAGCCCTTGTAAAGGGTTGCAGAGAGACTCATATGCAGATTATTTCTAACTGTGTAATTGAGTCTAGAATTCTCAATAAGCACTAACATAAAAGCCAAATTATGATATTCAAATTTTCTTTGTAACACAAGGACATTTCTCTACTCTTAATCAATCATGCCTTTGTCAAATGCATGCTCAATTCATGCGCTAGCTTGTGCTACAAATTAGAATGATTCTTCAGATTCACTCAGACTTTAGCATTGTGACAAGTTTTAAACACAAATATGGTGCATGACTGACTGTTTTCATTCAAATAAGTCATTCTAAATAACCTTTAAGTGATGAGTTGAGTGCTAAGTGATGAGCTGAGGAGTGCTAACAATTCAGCATCTCATTAAAGATTTTAAATTGCGAATAGGATAGCGATGGCTGTTTTCAGAGGCAGAGATCAACCAAAGTCTGTTTCATAAAACAAAGGCATCCCTCTTTGCTTCAACAATTGTGTCCTTTCCTTAATATGACAGCATGTTCCATTCCAACCCTGGCTTACTCTGCAAGTTGGAATGAGTGTTCATTCAGATTTTAACTTTGCAACTCAAGATGTAAACATCTATTTCAATTTTCAGATCTGCCTGTTACTAGCACCATAACTCTGACCAATTTATGGAGCTTTGTGAATTATAGTCACCCATATGTAACATACACAACTGAACAACATTAGAGATGGCAAGGACATTTTCATACACCTGAATCTAAAATTACTAAATCCATAGTACTTTTATGATTAGCAATGACTCATAGCAACTGAAACCTGAGAATTCTTCCACATATCCTTCAGAAAGCCACATATAGTTGAAGTTGGTGTAGAAGCTGAAATGAAATTTGCTTGCTATTACCTTAATTTCTCTCCCAGTATTCTAACTATGTAGTCTTTCTCAATAGATTTTGTTAACTGGTTTTGATCACAACATCATAGGTTTAATCTAACCAGCCAGATCCTATTTTTATCAATTTCTCCTCCTCTTTGATTAATGGGAAAACTATTTCTTAGAGCAGTCACTCAGTGCTCGTAATTTGATTGACTTCAGAAAGTTTCATCCTTTTTTTTTCATTTCTACTTACACGAGGTCTTAAAATGGCTTGTTATTGGGTTGACAAAAACAGTTGACCATTCACTAGTTGAGTCCTAGTTGATCTTGCTAATAGCTTTTCTTTTAAATGTGCCCAATATTATCAATTTTAATACTAATGACAGAAAAGGTAAATTTCAAAGCTATTTCCGGAAGAAAAATAAGGTAAGTGACATATATTTTTTCTCACCATTTTCATTGAATTCAGTATTTTCCTTAACTCTCTACTCTCTCTAAGCACTTAGAAAAATGGAAGATATTAGAATGCTAGTGGCACTAGCCAAATTATTGTTTTTAGTCTCATTTCAAAATAAGATTAACTGTATTTAATCATGATTCCCAAACTGTGTGTTAGGGAACAATCGCTACGGGAAGTAGTTTAAATTACAAGAAAGATTATCCTGAGTCATTAAGATGGTTAAAGAAGTAAATTTAATACCCTGGCTCTCACACTCAGAGGAGAAAACTTCTGAAATTTGTTCTTAAATGTAGGATAACATTGCACCTACACACACACTCACACACACACACACACACACACACACACACATACACAGAGAGAGAGAGAGATCGAGAGAGAGAGAGAAATAGAGAGAGAAATAGAGAGAGATTTCTAAAGTATGATCAAAAAATAAAGATACTGAATATTGCATCTTTTTTTTTCTTTTTTTGGTAAAGGGCCCTGTTCCCATTGATTGACATCATAGTTATTCAAATAAATTTTCAAAGATTTTATTGTATTTAACCTAATATAAAGCTAATATTTCATGTAGAAAACACACAGTTGTGCAAGTTGAATTTTAACTTGACACACAAACAGAATTGAAGTTAAAATGGACAGTTGGATTGGCAAAAGATGCCCAATAAAATCCACTGGCCTTACTTGCATTATTTTAATGAGGCTGGAGACTAATGAGAGCTAATCAGATATTCTGAAATCAATGAGAAGATGCCCAATGGCCTCACCCACGAAATAATAAATGGCTTTATAGCCTATGACTGTTCTCAGTCTATAAGATAAATCTGCTCCCATTTCATACATGATTATTTAAAGGAACAAAGAGAGATGAATTAATGCTTTTCCTCAAGCACATTACATTTATTAAAGGAAACACAACCACTTTTACTCAGGGATGTGAGAAATGGCTTCCATTCTATCATTCAAATGAGTCGGAAATGTTTCTTGGCTTATTTGTGATCAATTTGAAACACTTGGAACAGTCCACTGTGAAATCTTCACATGTCTTAGGGACTGTAGTGACTTTTGTGAGGACCAGGCAGCAGCTTCATCAAAATTATATAAACTTGAATGATTACAGCTCCCCAATTCTGACATGGGAACAGGCTTGCTTTATCATTGAATTAAGCAGCTATTTTAGTTATTTGTTTCACCATTGTGACTAAATACCTGAAAAAAAAAAACTTAAAGTTTGTGGATTTTGTTTTGTTTATTGTAGGGGATACAGTCCACAATCTCTTAAAGCACAGCAAAGTATTCTGTAATACATATGTATCACATATTCTTTCCATATTTGCACCTGATAAATGTTCCTACTGATTTTACATCTTGTCTATTTGGAATAATTCTACAAAAACTGAATGCAGTTATCTCTTTGACATACTTGCTTTATTTAGTCAGCAAATATAATGAGTTTTCAATTACCAACCCATATAGCATTTCTATTTTTTAAAGAGTTATCTTATTTTTTTTTATTAAGAAAGAAAAAAAAATTT
>NW_004949099.1:18254854-18264715 GCF_000317375.1 Microtus ochrogaster | reverse complement strand
GTCCAGATGGGATTCCTCAGCAACTAAACAGGGCCACCCGGTAGCCCAATGATCCGGTGACCAAAAAAAAAAGCGAGTTATCTTATTTTTATTCATGTTTGCTTCTGTGTGTATTTGTGTGTGTCTGTGTTAATGTATATTCCATGTATGTGCAGCTACCCACAGAGGCCACAAAGGATGTAAGATCCCCTAAAGATGGAATTGCAGGTGGTTACAAGCTGCCCTGATGTGTGGGCTGAGAAATAAATTCAGATTGTCTATAAATGCAGAAAGTGCTGTTAAGCACTGACCCGAGCTACCTCTCCAGTCCCAGGAGTTTTGCTTTGAGTTTTTGAGTTACCTCTACACTGCTTTCTGAAGCAGTTCTACAAATTTACATTCTCACAATTTGTATGAGTTCTGTGTTCCAACAGCCTCTGAGAAGATACATAATTTTGATAATAACCATCTTGGCAGTATGAAATAGCATTTATTGTGCTTAAAATTTCTATTTATCTGATTACATGCAATATTGAGCATTTTCCTATTTATGCTTTTTTAACAAAATCAAATATTAACAAATAGAATTATCTCAAATTAAAATGTTTCTGCACCATTAAGGAACTAGTGAGCACACTAAAGAACATACAGAATAGCAGAAAATAAGTACAAGCCAAATATCTTCCAAAGAATTAACAATACCCAAAATAAAGAACCAACTTATTACCAAGAGGAAAACAGGACTTAATTTAAAGGTAGGTAATCTTGTGAATTTAACATTTACATATATTATGTGTGTTAATTAAACACATGATAAGTGGAATTATAAAATTTAAATATATTTATATTCAATCAGACCATCAGCATTAATGGGTGAAATTCATTAGCACACTTTACAGGTAAGGAAAACCTAGGAGTAGAGACTTTTAAGTGCACAAAGTTAGTCCTATATGACAGTGAGAATTTGAGCTCAGTAACTGTTTCAAAAGTCTTTGTTCCTAGATCTATGTTCTAGTACTTAGGCCATTGGGTTCTCATGTTCTCTCTTTCTCTCTCTCTCTCTCTCTCTCTCTCTCTCTCTCTCTCTCTCTCTGTGTGTGTGTGTGTGTGTGTGTGTATGTGTCTGTCTCTCTCTGCCTCTATCTCTATCTCTGTCTGTCTCTGTCTATCTCTGTCTCTTTCTCTCCCAGTCTCTCTCTCTCTCACAAACACACATGCATTGCTGCTCTGTCACTGTCTCTGTTGTAGTACAGCAGTGTGGAGTGGGTTGTTATAGAAAAACCAAACTTATCTGTAAGGAATATTTAAGCAAATTATTATTTTCAAAGTTACTCAGCATTATTATATAGGAATACATGGAAACACCAAGGGAATACTTAAAATTTAGGATTCTGACTTAGTAGTCAATAAAATTAGGACATCTTACCACTCATTATGGTTATGCAAAATGGTCATCATTATTAAGGCATTTATTCTTAATGTATAAATTACAAAGCATAGAAGATGACAATCAAATCTAATTTAAAATGTGTGTATTAAAATAAAGACAGCTAGATGGAAAATGAAACAGGCTATTTTGTTACCTTATTTATCCAATCAGTGGGTGGCACGGAGTCCACCGGATGTTTCTTTATAATCTACACTTAACTGGACAGAATTCAACAAACACCACCACAAAAATCCAAGAAATAATGCAGCAGTGAATCAGCTTTCATAATGGAAAATGCTGTCATCTGGTGTGCTTTACAATTTACAGCACTGATTATTTCGTTATTGCTGGCAAGTGGTTAGCAGTTAAGAAAACATTTTCAGTATATATACAAAGTTCACCCTAGTTAATGCAGTTCATTGTTACACATAAAATCAAGTAAATCAAGCCGGGCAGTGGTGGCGCACGCCTTTAATCCCAGCACTTGGGAGGCAGAGGCAGGCGGATCTCTGTGAGTTCTAGACCAGCCTGGTCTACAAGAGCTATTCCAGGACAGGCTTCAAAACCACAGAGAAATCCTGTCTCAAAAAACCAAAAAAAAAAAAAAAAAAAAAAAAAAATCAAGTAAATCGAACATTGCTTAAGTCAGAATTAAATGCATTAGCTTTTATTTTACATCTATGTGTTCTGTGTTCCTTCTGTGTAGAAAATACCATAGATAATGTTGTCAGGAATCTCAAGGTACATAATATCCAAGTATTCTCTTCTGAATGACAGTCATCTAGAAATAGATCATACATTTAATATTCTACAAAGATGCTTGTTCATACACACACATGTATATTTGTGTAGATCAAACTTGAATAAAATCCATCATTAACTTCAAAGAAAATCTCAGGCATACAATCAGACACTTATTTAAGGAACACTTTCTACCAATAGTTTTAAAACACAAGAATATGCTACTGTGTGAAAATCATTCATGTCTCACAAACTAAAATTTTTTGAAACACTGAATTCTGAAACAGAAAAAGATAATACTTTAAATAAAAATTTTCTGGTGATTTTCCTTTTGCTAATGAATGAATTATAAATGGTAAAATATTTACCTCAAGATAAATTTTAAAGTCTTTCCTTATAGGATAAAGTACTGATTACTATAAAAGCATTGCTTCAAATTGTCATAGTATTTCAGTATTTGCTAATGGTACATGAAATGTTTGTCAGCTAACAATAATTGTATCAGATGAACATTCCTCAGTACTTTGACAAGCTGCCTTTGCTGAAGATTCTTGAACTACTTTGCTCCATAAGAACTAGTAGTAGGAACCACAGGTGTGATGCCCTGGTCTAATTTCATTAATTTTCAAACTGAGGACTAATAGAGATATAATGGAATTACTAAGATAATTAGGCCTAGTGGCAATGGGTACAAGAAATAAATGTGCCAAACTCCTTCCATGATCTTGTCCAGCAAACCATGTACTGCCCAGATGAATCATAGCTTGATTTCTGCTTTGTGCATATCCAGCATCCTGGACTAGTCACTCAAAAGGGCATGCTTTTTGGTTTTTAGCCATAGCAGGAAAAAAGCCGCACCATTTTAAAATGCCAGATTTTGGTGTGGTCCTGACAGAGCAAACTCTGACTCTTTCAGGCAGAAGTTCCAGCTACAGATCATTTGAGTGTGGTTTGTGAGCTACAACTTGCTTGGTGGCAGGGACCTTGAAATGCCATAGAGTTGTGGCAATAAACATGGCTACAGCCATTAACTCTGCAATGAGGATGAAATCTCAGAAAGATAAGGAATGGGCTGGATTCAGCTGTCAAAGCCATGGCTTTAATCCTCTCCATATTGCTTAGCAAATTAATGACTCATGTGGTCAGAAAAAGAGACAGAGATACAGTAAAGAGAGATTCAAATATGAAGAAAACCTCTAAATGGTTTACAGTGTGTTAAAAATATATGCAGGCTTGGGGAAAAACAGGTTAAAGTCCTTAAAATAAAAAAGAAGGAAAGAGAGCAGTTGGGTGTGGTGGTACACACCTTTAATCCCAACACTTGGGATACAAGTCGGGCAGACCTCGGTGAGTTCAAGGCTTGGTCTCATATGCTTTTTATCCCAATAATTGGGATGCAGAGGCAGGCAGATCTCTGTGAGTTCAAGGACAGCCTGGTCTACAGAGAATTTCCAGGACAGCCAAACATACACAGAGAAACCCTGTCTCAAAAAGCCAAAAATTAAAAATAAATAAATAGAAGTTAAAATAAAACCACGTAAAGATGAAAAATACACAGAGAGTCTGGATACTGTATGTTATTATGCTCCCTTTGAATTGTTTGAATGCTGAGGAAGGAGCAACAGCTGCTAAAATATATTTGTTTATAAATGCTGCTAAATTAATCCAAGATAGGTATTTTAAATATACCTTGATTTCAAAATTGAAGTCAAAAGGTATGTTACTTTGGAGAAGAGGTTTTTCTTTTGTTTCCACAGAAAATGAGAGGCTATGGATTCATTCTGAATTAAGATAAATCAGGTTTGATCAAGGAAGATGACCTGAGAAATCTCCAGTAGGAACAGATGGCCCAGGAGTCTGAGTTCTACATCCAGAACAGACTCAAGACTGCTGCTTGAGATGATCAAGACTTACAGGATACTCTACTCAGGACCTGATCATAATTCTAAATTCCTTTTAAGTACTCATAAGATTATCAAGCAGGAAGTATCCTGGAAAACTTTGCCCACATTCCCCAAAATTGGACTATGGATATTTTCTTTTGTTTAGGATTTTGGTTACAAGTTGTTATGGGTAATGGTCAGGAGAAAAGCTAAACAAAGGATATTAGATTCAGATTTCTTGCTATTTTAAGAAAAAAAAAAGAGGGGAAAGTGGTGTGGGATAATTGTATTTTTTTAATTATATTTATACAAATGTTGATTAGTAAGTAGCCAGGCAGGAAGTATAGGTGGGACAACCAGATAGGAAGTAGAGGTGGGTCAATGAGAACAGGAGAATTCTGAGAAGAAGGATGTTCCTTGTGCAGTCCTGACCCCTCCACAGAAGAAACAAGATGTGACTGCCTTGCTGAATAAGGTACTGAGCCACATGGCTAACATAGACAAGAATAATGTTTTAATATAAGTTATGAGTTAATAAGAAAGAAGCCTGAGCTAATTGGCCAATCAGTTTATAACTAATGTAGACCTCTGTGTGATTTCTTTGATACTTACCGATTGTGGGGACCAGGTGGGACAGAAATCTCAAGCATTTGTCTAACAATCAACTATCACATATCTGCTATATATCACCTATCTATTACCACCTATTTATATATCTACTTCATCTGTCTGTTATCTATCTAACTATCTCTCTGTCTATCTATTTCATCATCTTTACCGATATGCCTGAGAACATTTAGGATATCTTCTTTACCCACTTTTTAAAAAATGAGGCAAACCCTCACTTGCCTAACAACACTCAGAAAGACATTTATGTTTTCATTTATCCATCATAATCCTCATTCTTCCTTATTTTCATAGTTGCAAATACTCTGTTGGATAATTTGATATTTTCAGATGATCTGGTCTGTGCATGTGATCTGTCAAAGTACAATTACCAAAATTATAGTATGATTTTTTTTTATACCATGAGCAAGACTGGTACCCTCACTGAGGATTTCTACAGGAAGTCATGGCAGTCACATTACTAGAGAAAGTGGTATATACTTGTTGGAACAACGGACTAATAGATACAAAAGTGGGTTGTGTAATATGGATCAATGAAAATCCAACCTTCTCAGTCAGGAAAGGCTTGTTGGTGTGAGAAATGAGAAGATAAATTTTAGAAAAAGGCAGCTTTAAATTTCAAGCAGTATTTTAGCAAGCTATATTCTAAATGTTTGTCACCACTTACTTAAAAATAAACCCGAAAATTAGCCTGGGGCCTTAGACTGACTATGGAGCCAAAAGGTAAATTTACTCTTTTTCCTTGATCAAAGCTAACAAAAGATAAAATCCCAAAAGGCAAAATGATGGCAATAAACACAATTATTGCCTCTTCCAGACCCAGAGTTTCCAAGAGCTACCAGGTTAATCTGGAATCATGAATTGGCTTAGCTTTCTCCTATCTCAAATGTCCACCCTGAGTTTTGTAGCACACAAAGCAGTCTTTAACTGTGAAGTTAGACACATAGGCACTGGATTGAAGCTGATTACTCATTTGTGGCTGTCAGAGTAAGCAGAATACAGTTTTCATGTCTCAGGCTCATGTCATACTGTATAGAACACAACTTCAGTGTCCTCTTCCATAAAAGTCTCAGTAGACAGAAACAAGATGTGACAGATTCCTTTGTTTTTCCACCATCCAGTTCACCTGTACTGCCCTCTTACAAGGTTATATTATTCTTTAATTCTGCTTTCTTACAAATGTTTCCTTAACCTTTTCTCTGAACTCTGGTTCTTTATCTGGGCAATTGCCCTAGATGAAGCCTTCTGATCTTGGACCACTGCATCAAAGAGTCAAGATGATTTTTCAATTTTCAGATAACAGATTGACTAACACCGATGTGTATCTAAAATCCAGTTTAACATGTACATTTAAAAGAGCTCAGTTGAGTTAATTATAAATACCAACTCAAACAAGGTTACATTCCTTAAACTTGTTATACTTCTGGTGACACCTAGTCAGCCCCAAGTTCCTGCATTGTCAGTATTCAGGAAAACACCTACCCAGCCTCAAGGTCCTAAGGCCCCACAAGCATTATCAGTATTCAGACAAATGCTTAGTCAAATGAACACATGGTACTATGTACCTATGCGCATGTTCTATGTGGCTGCTTAAGTCTCTGTAAAAAAAGTGCTAAGGCCCCTTTAAAAGTGAGCTCAGCCCTTTCCTTGCTCTCTCTTCACCACTTACTTCCTTTTCTGAGGCAGGGTTTCAGGACCTCCCTCTTCTCATGCCCTTTCAATAAACTTCCAGGCGGGTATGTCTCATGTTGTGATTCGTTCTCACTGCTGCTAAGGCACAACAAAACTACCTAGACATGGAAGTTTAAAATATTCTAATTTAATGCTGTCTCTTTAGCCATTCCTTTGACTGACATTCAAAATGGAATGATTTTTTTTCTTTATAGAAAGAAATTGATCCTGACCATCTACCAATCCTAAACAATAGTCAAAAATAAACTAACCAAAAAAAAAAAAACAGAAAGAAAGAAAGAAAGAAGAAAAGAAAGAAAGAAAGAAAGAAAGAAAGAAAGAAAGAAGAAAGAAAGAAAGAAAGAAAGACAGAAAGAGAAAAGAAAAAGAAGTAATAAGATCACAAAAACTGTTTGGGTGACATGTAAGGAAAAGTTGATAGAAAGATTAAACAGATTCTTTAACAACAATAGAGACCCTAAAAAAATCAGTCTGCTAAAGAAACCAGAATGAAAACCTGGGACTGAAGACAGCAGACTAAAGAGAAGGCACGTCAGCTTCTTTGGACTAATCCAAAGCAATCATCAGACAGGAAAGTTTAATGCAAAAAGCAGGTGTTCTGCACAGTTTAAGAGTCTGTTCTTTCTGAGGACTGAATGGGAAGTTTGCCCTTGCCTCTCCTAGATTCTGGAAGCCCCAGTCAACCTTTGTATTACAAAAGTGCAAAAGCCACCTGCTGTGTCTTCCTGTAGCTGCCCCCTTGGTGCTGGTTCTGTGTCTCTGCTCTTTTTATATTATCAGGTATTAGTGATAGTGGATCAAGACCTAGACTCATTCAGGATGATCTAATTTTAAACTGACTCATTCTCTGATCCCTATTTCCAAATCAGGTTACATCCCCAGGGTACAAAAAGTTCAAAGGTTGAATAGGTTAGAATATGATTTTTAGGAGATAGCCTCTTCATTGAACCAATGAATCAACTTCATGCACATTTCTGTTTTAAGCAGTTGTGTCCAACATTCAAAGAACTGGGGAAAAATTCTGATTGTCATATTTGGATCATAAGGTCCCCAGTGTTCTATTCAATTCCACATTCTTGTACCAAGTATAAAGAGTAACCTTGAAAATACAAATAAGTACTATAATATTTAGAATTCATACATCATTTCCCCCTATCAATAAAGTTAGAAATGTGTAACTTCATCAATTTTGAACTTGAAGAAACCTAATGAAAATAAAAAGGCAAGACATTCAATTCTTCCTCTTTTCCCCATTCTATGTCATGCTGTTTTCTTTCAAAAAATATACTTCTGTTTGGGTTTTTAGTAGCACAATGTTTAAACAATTACTAGATAAGGAAAGTGGTGTGTGTAACACATTGTTTGACTTATCCTTGCCACTGCTAGCAGACTGCTAGAAAAGGGAAAAACAGGACCCAATTGGGTATATCTCACTGATATGAGGCTGATCACATCCATGCAGAGCACCTTTAGTTTTACTTATTTAAAAAGGGAACAAAGGCCTGCTATGACGGTGGCAGAATAGTGGAAGCAAAAATTGATGTCATTCCACCAACTGAGTATAAAGAGATCCCTAGTCTGAGAAAGTCAGCCTCTGTGCTGTTTATGTGCCTCATGGAACTCGATAATAACAACAGCCCTATGGGGTGGAAGGAAATAAGCCATCCCGTGTTCAGTTTTGTTGTCTGGAATCCTGAGTCAGTGAAGATTCCCAGGCAGAGTTTTTATTGGAATGCATTTGGGATATTGAATTGTTTTATTTGTAATCCCTAATAAAGAGTAGAACTAATTTCCTGGTACAGAGCATTCTCTGCTTCAGTACATTAAGTTCCTTCTTAATTAGCTACTTACAGGGTAATTATAGAAGCACTTGATTGAAGGCCATGTTAAAGTGATAGGTGGGAACATTCTTCATAGAGGCCCACACCTAGAATGGAATGAGCTAAAACCCTGAGCCTTTAATGGTAAGAAACAATTTAAACACCAGCACTATGATACCCTCAAGGAAGAATTGTGCTCTTAAAGTTTTCCAAAATAGAAATAAGAAAGAAAAATGCAACAAGTCTAAGTTTTGTGGTCATTGCTTATGCAATATTCACAGAGGAGAGAGACATTAAAAATGTGGCTTCTGAGATTATCATTTAGAACTGACACTTCAGGGAAAGCTGGGAGAGGATCTTGGCGACTATTCTAATGCATAAAATTAGCTGAGTGAAATTCAAAAGCATAGATGAATGCCTTAGAGATGGGCTTCAGGTACAGAGCTCTCTTTCACAATCAGCCCCTGTCTTACAAAGCCTTAGAGTTTCAGAAGGAATGGAGGAGCGTTGAGAGCCTGAATTATAAATGGGAGTTGGACTCAAACTACTTAACAAAGTCTTAAACCTAACTTGTAGGTGAGGGATTATACTAATTAATGCTTTATTTCCGATAGTACTACTTCAGGCCCAAAGAAGGAAAGGCAAAGAAGGAATGACATTTCCCTCTAAATCGCTTTTGTCCTAAGTGAAGGGGCAAAGTCAATATGAACAAATTATGACAATGCTAAAGGCTATGAGGTATTTTACCACATTTTAAAAAAGACAGGCTTTAAGTCAGTGGGTGGGATGATGGGAGTATTTTTAAGAAATGTATGCACTGAACTGATTACCTCTGGATAAACTGTATTTGCTACAACACACCCATAACCTCTCTCCTTGTGTCATGTATTCTTTCCTTCACCATACTGTAAGATACTACAAGCCACAACATTATGCAGTAATTGCTCAGCCATCTTTTCATGAGTGACTAATCAGAGACAAAGGATCTGATAAAAGGCTAAACCAACAGGCCAGACTTTTTGGCATTATTGCTTTGTGAATAAGTGGCTATTGTTGACTGTAAATTTTCACTGTAGCTAACTCCCTTTCTGTTACATATTTGGAAATTAATTCTCTAGTTCAGAACAATTTCCCAATGCCAGGCCTATTCCTCCCTCCTAAGTAAGCACCTGAAATTATCTTTATCAGCAGGCATTTGGTCTTTGCATAGAGCATTACCTGCCCAAGTTGCTGCTCTGGTTTTACCCTACTTAAAAAATTGACTCCTTATGTTCATTTTCACCTAATTTTATTAATGATTTTAGTTTAGGACTCTCAAAGACAGCAGGAGAGATAATTATCTGCAACCAAGAGAAAGACTCCCAACACCCTAAACCAGAACAGCTGATAACAGCATAGCCTAGAACTGATAATTTAGAGGCCTGGATCTCTTCACTTAGAGCAGTCTCTAACTCTAGACCTAGGTGCATAGAAACTGCAGTGGCTGGTGTATGTGCTATCTGGTCAAGAGCCAAAACTTTTACCTGACTGTTTACATAGGTTG
Source organism: Microtus ochrogaster (assembly GCF_000317375.1). Classification (NCBI taxonomy): domain Eukaryota; kingdom Metazoa; phylum Chordata; class Mammalia; order Rodentia; family Cricetidae; genus Microtus; species Microtus ochrogaster. The sequence goes on along the minus strand of NW_004949099.1, from coordinate 18,255,001 downwards.
CTTAGTTACCTAATTCTATGCATGTAGGGAGAGAAAAAAGGGTGACATGTTAGAAATAAACTTTTAGCCCTTTATTAACTACCTAAAAATGCAGTATAGCATACTAACCTTCCCCTCTAGAATTCCCTGATTTTTTTTTTTTTTTTT
>NW_004949099.1:18239200-18254754 GCF_000317375.1 Microtus ochrogaster | reverse complement strand
TCACAGAGATCCGCCTGCCTCTGCCTCCCGAGTGCTGGTAATTCCCTGATTTTTTAATTTCTTTCTTGTACTAGTCACTCTGATGGATCTCTCTGCATGTATGTTAAAACTCTTATCTGATTTTTTATGGGGCAAAAGAATTCCAGCCCTGTAAGCTTCTAGGACTGGGGAATTGCTGGTTTTAAGGATATATATGAACTAGGAACAATGTAAAATGATGTAGAACTAAGAACTAAGAACAATGTAGAATAACAGAGAAAAAGGAAGATTAAGGATTGAGAAAATAATAAAGAAATATGGACAGACAGAATCTGTTGTGAGTACATTTCTTTACCCCTCAGATTTCTGACCCTCAGATTTTTAGCCCTCGTTTAGCTTTCACAGCATCTTTAATTGAACCCTTAAAGGTAGTCATAAAGGTAAAAACTTTTAAGGCTCATAATAGTAAGAATTGTAATCAAAGGGAACTCAGGACAAATAAAGGGATCATGGCAAGTATAAGAAAACTATGTACATAGGACCTACATTAAATATTGGGAATATGTCATGAATTGAAGGCATCAGATTAAAGGAAATATCATTTTTATGCCTTTGACATATGAAACAATAGGCACACCAGGATGAACATTTCTGTCAACTCTTTGACAAACATGCATAGTTAAACAGGTATCAACATGAATGATCAATGATAATCATTGATACCAATATCAAGTGATGTTTCATTTTTATATATAAATTTTGAGTATATAGTCACAGAATAGTTTCTTTGATTGGCAAGACGTTGAACAATCAATAAGATTTTTTTTTATATTTCTATCACCAGTTGAATAATACTAGGATCTTAGATTTTAAATCTTTTAGGAAAAACAGACCAACAACATTTAAGCATTGACATACTCTGTTAATTGAAGATGGATGCTAAAAAATGATCCCATGCCAGCACAGAATTGAGTATAGTAAAGGGTTATTTATTTAGGGGTAGACTCACAGATCATAGTCCTTTGCATGAATAGGGAATCCAGTAACTGGGAGAGAGAGCAAGTGTGTACATTTTAAGTCAGCATTTGTAGTATAAGAGGCCATGGCCAAGTGGGCTGGTATCTTAAAGGCTATTGGCTGAAGGAGAGGAATGTGGTCCCACAGCACCTCCCTCTTTTATTTAGATAAGAGAGTTCCAAACCTAACACCAAACTATGTACACTAGGAAGAGATAAGAAATACAATTAGAATTACAACCAGCTTAAAAAATATTAAGCAAAGAATGTATGCTAAATGTTTTTATAAACATTCTATCCTAAGGTGTCTAAGTCTTGTATAGGAAATGACTTGGGTAGATCATAAGAGTACAGTAACTATGATTATCTAATCTTCAACCCCATTGAAGGCCTGAGAAGGGAGATAATATTACATGAGTAAACAGGAAGTGCAATCAAGCAACTTCCAAAATATGCAATAAATGACAGATACAACCAGCCAACTGGGCAATCATCCAAATTCTCTTTTTAACATCGAAGCAACCAACTTTGATTAAGGCCTAGCTTAACTGACCGACCATTTTCAGAGGCAAGAAAATTTTCAGAACTGTCTTACCCTGTCTTGGCAAGGTTTGACAGTATGTATATCCTACATACGTTGTCCAGATGCCATGTATTTTGTCAGTGGTTGAAGCATGAAATTGTGTCTCACGTAAACAAAACCCTAAGTTATTTGAATGAGTGGTTGAAGATTACCTATCTGTGTAGAATAAAATCTTGATGTATCTAAACAGTCTGATTAGTGTAAATATAAGTATGACAAACATGGATGACTATTGATCTATAATTCTTAATACTTATATAGCTTAAAGACTAAGACTTCATATTAGAATGTTAAACAATCTTTAAACAATTGTGCAGCAAATGAGGACAATGACCTCAAAATGTAAACAATGTATATGTATCTTGATCAGAGGTAGAAATGTATAGTGCAATATGGAAAAATATATCCTAAAATTGTATCAATACACAGAATATCTTAAACAGAAGTAGAAGCATGCATGCATGCATACAATATGACAAAATAACTTTGTCTAAGTGTACAAATATTAGAAACAGAAATTGGAGCATATTCAATATAATTTGAATTTGTATCAATATATAAGAATCTATACTAATTTAAATAGTTTATCAATAGTAGTTTACAAGTATTCACTCGATTACTCACTATTATTATTAATGTGCATAAGTTCAAACTAATCTACCTATTATCCCACTCAATTTCCCTCTTATTCCCAAAGAGATCCTTCAGCCTACATAATTTCCAAACCAACCCCAAACTCTCTACCAGTTATAATCAACCACTAATTGATGTCCATAAACCAGAAGACAAACTTTGCTGGGAGAGGGGATGTCGTCTTCAAGAATTACTTCCAGCTGTTCTTTCTATGGGATCCTGTAAAAGTAAGCCTGAAGTTCTTAAACATTTTAAATGCCATATTCTGTAGTCATTGAAAGGTTTGAAAAATGCCTATCCATCTGAAATACATCTCTAGAAAATCTAACTAACATGATGACAAGCTTGATGATTATCTATTAACCTATATTTATTAATTATACATTATATTTTTAAATGAATTGCACAATTACAATACCTTAATCAAGAGCATAAATATACATATAACAAAATAGACCTTAAATTTGTATCAATAAGCCAAGATTCATATCAATGCAAAGTATCAATCTCTATAGCATATCCCCTTTAAATGTAAACAAACATTTATAGACAATTTGGGATATATGAGCACAGTTCTCTCCAAACATCTTCCTGCTGTTTATTGGGCACAGTAATTTTTTGAGTGATATTCAACACAACCTTTCAGGGGCTCCTGATACATCAAAACATATTAATCTGGAATGAATCCACAGGTTCTCATCCTCTGTGGAGACAAAAGAAGAACTTCTTGTCCAAAGCAACATATCCTTAGACCCAAGTTCTGAAGTCAAGATACCTTTATGTTGGTTTAATTTAGCAGCCCATACAATGAAATATCTTTCTGTACTTAACTCCTTTACAGTCAAAAAATTTAAAGAAAACACAATAATATTCTTAATCCATACTCTCTGTGTATATTCTATCTTTCCCTGGCTTGTCTTTTTAACTTTATTACTTTTTCATATTTATTTCATTACTTTTAATCCTTTAATCTATGATTGTTTGTACTCTGTCTCTTTAAAGTCCTTTGATTTAATTTTATACACCATCTACTTCCTTTTATAATTCTGTATACTTATTTTATCCTCTCTTTCAAGCCTCCTTACATTTATCCAACACTGTGATTCATTTAGAGGACTATATCTATCTGAATCTCTCCTTTTGTATATCTGTAATTATTTACTGTCCAGTAGTACTTTTTAAAATGCTAAGCACTTCTTAAAAACTTAACCTGCATAATTCCTAGGATAGATACAGTATCTTCTGCTTGCCTTGCCCACTCCAGCATAGCAGAGCTGCTCACCTCTAAAAGCTACCACTCACCTTCCCACTTTTAGCCAGACAGCCAGTCCATGTTGCCACCAAGCAAGCCATAGCACATTGCTCAGAACCCCATCCTAATGCTCCATTCCCAAAAGAGCCAGAGGTCTCGCAGGCAGCTCAGCCCAGAAAGCTGGAATTTTAAAATGGTGTGCCTTTTTTCTTTTGCTACAGCTGAGTCAGGAAAACCTCTCTTAAAGGAGTCATGACTCTGCTTGCTTCTAGCAAACAGAGCCCACCCAAGAAAATGCTGCTACCTAACCATGATTAACTCTGTTCTTTTGTATCTAGGATTTTTAAGTGTTCTTAGCTTTTACATGGATTTAGTCCATCATGTTGGGGTGCCAGTTGCTACAGCAGGCTGCTTCTTCATCTCAGATGTCTAGAACTGACATACTCACACAGAAACTGTATTATTTAAATTACTGCTTGACCCATTAGCTCTAGCTTTTTATTATCTAACTCTTACATATGAATTTAACACATCTCCATTAATCTGTACATTACGATGAGGCCATGGCTTACCAACAAAGTTTCAGCACATCTGTTTCTGGTGGTGGCTCCATGACTTCTCTCTGACTCCACCCTCCTTTTTTTCCTAGCATGAAGCCTAGCTTTCTATGCCTAGCTAAGTTCTGCCCTTCTATAGGTCCAAAGCAGTTTTCTTTATTCATCAGTGGTAATCACAACACACAAAGGGAAATCCCACATCAAAGATCGACGCTAAAAAAAAATCATCCCATTCTAGCACAGAAATGATTATAATGAAAGGTTATTTATTTAGGGGTGGACATATAGATCACAGTCCTCTGCACAAACAAGAAACAGGAGCTGAATCCAGCAACTGTGTGATAGAGAGTGCACAGGCTTTACATCAACATTTATAGTATAAAAAGCCTTCCCCAAGTGGGCTGTTCTCTTAAAGGCTACTGGCTGAAGGAATTTTTACATCAGTTCATGGCTAAAGATGGTCAGGATTTCCATAGATCTGGACTGAGATGCCAGCATAAAGGATTATTTTTGTTGAGTCGTTCCATTTATCACAATACAGGAAGCTTTGAGTCCTACCTCCTATGACATTTGTGTCCTCTTCCCAATTGGAAGTCCAGCCACCATTTAGGTCACTGAATATGTCTATTTCTTAGTCTTGCATATTGGATACAAATTCATATCATATCAAAGCTATTTTATAATTAAGATGCTTTAAGATATTTATTTAAAGTAACTTTCTTTGAGACAGTGTGATAGCTTCATGGGTAAAGGAAACAATTATAAGTTTGACAACATGAGTTTCATCCCTGGGACTGACATGGTTGAAGGACAATGTAGATTCTGACATTCAAGCACCAGGTTGCTCTGGAATGAAAATAAATGTAGGTGTATATAAACACAGATACAGACAGACAGATACATACATGCAAATAAATGAATAAATATAAAAAATCTCCAAAAAATTAAAAGGAGCAGAAAATAGCATTTTTGCTATTAGGTTCAGTCAATATTACACAAATAATTTCTAGAAATAAAAAAAAGAACTTGTGTTGATCTTACATTTACTCATCTAAGTTATAACATATATTGCTAGTTCCTGTATGTCTATCTATATGTGGCTTTCAAGAGATGAAAGATGAATGCACAGTAGAGAGGAGGACCCAGCTGGGGAAAGTATCTAGTGATGTAATAAGTGCCATGAGAATAGTATACCAGAGATCTTTGAAACCCTCAATGACATAACATCCCATAGAACCTGAATGACAGGTGTAAAGTTCACTAGTTTTCCAAGGTGAAAAGACATGCATAAAAGCCTACCAGAAGGTTCCAGTAACACATGGTATATATTATTTGTGTCACTTGTTGGGGATAGTGAAGAATAAAGATGGAAATAAAAATGCAGCTGAATTTGAAAACTGATGTTTGGCTCCTGTGAATGAGAAGCCCCCAAGGAAGAGGATGAAATTCAGTCATCGTAGGAATCAACACTGGAGAAACTAAGAAGGGATTGGGGAGCAGTCAGGGTAGCCAGGCAACTTTGGTGGTCACATCAGAGTGGGGGACATAAAAAGCATTGACTGCAGCAAGAACCTAAAACACTGACAGAAGACAGTGAGGGAGAAGCATTTTATGTATGTTATTTCGGTTAATCCTAGCAATTTGTTAGTTTCAACTAAGGAAGCTAAAGCTTAAGAAGTTACAAGATTTGCATTTAGCTTTAGAGTTTTAAAGCTGGGATTTGAATTCTTAAGTCTCTTTTTCCCAACTCCCAGACTTTTAACTACAACAGGTATTAAGAGAATGGAAGGAGGCAGAGAGAAAAGGAGATTCTTGCTACAACACAGGCATTTCAATAGAATAAAAGAAAGAATGTATCACCCCATGTTTCTGAAGCTTGTTTACAGTATTTCAGACACAAACGGATTACTTCTGTTGAAATCCACCTTCTCTTTTTCACATATTAATTTTCTAGAGTCAGCTATTATTCTATTACAAGGAACTCAGTGGTTAAGTTCAAAAGATAGTAGCTTTAAATAAAATGATTTCAGCTATTCAAAGTCCAGAGGCTCCTGTCTCTTTCTAAAGAAATGGCTTTATTTAGTTAGGTATCGATAACTTTTAGAGGTTGATTTTTTTTTCTTTCAAATAAACAGCAATCAACAATAAACACTTAATTACTCAGAACAGACTGCAAAAAGAAATATGAACTTCAATTACATGTTATGACATGAACTTCTTTCAGCTGATCTGTGAAATATAAGCAAAATGTTATTGAACCCAAATTAGGTTTGCCTTTAGATTTCCTTTTTACTGTTTCTGAATTTCAGCTGTTATTCAATAGGAATCTCAAAGCAAAGTTTCAGGCTTCTAAGTAATAAGTTCTGAAATTATCTGCCAGCAGAGAACAGACAAACAAACAAATGAACAAAACTAGCTTTGGACATAGACACAGCTTGCATAGGGACAACTCTACCCTCCTGAGGTTTAGTGAATGACCTGCAATTCAGATTCAGATAAACACTTTATTATTGAGGACTGGTTCCTGCTGCATTCCTCACCCAACCTGGGGAGCCTAGGTAACAAAACTCAGAAAGGGAAGTGAGATGCTGGATAATTAAGACCTTCTAGGGTTGAATAGGATGGGAAGAAAGAAGTGGTGAGAAGGTGGCCGACAGTTTCTGAATGTCTAGGTAAGGCTAACTGCATTGATAGACCCAGAGGCCACACAATGTTTCTGAAAACATTTCTTGAACACTGAGCAACTGACACTGATTTCCTGCAAAATTTTACCCAACATGGTAACAATGTGACCTCCATGGACCTGCTTGCCCCCAAGGCCACACCAAATACATATTTTAAATGATTTCAACATCTTATAGTCAGTGTTGAGCTTTCTCTAAATGGTTTTGTGTTTGTAATATTTGCTTACTCAAATTAAGATTGTTGTTGTAAACCAAAACATGTGCAGGTCAGACATAGTGGTTCACAGCCAGAGTTCTATAAAGTTACCCTGTCTCCAAAAACCAAAAAGAAAGAAAGGATAAAAAGATAAACATAACATTTTATTCTCTCTGATTCTCTAGTTCTTCTTATTTGTTAAATGGTATAACTTACTTGTTGAAAAATACTGCTGCTCCTGAGGAAATCTCATGTTCTACATGTTGTTGATTGTTTTGTTAGTGTCATTTATTTTTGTGTTGCAAGGAGAAGGCCACTTGTTCGTCCTAACCACCCAGAACCAAAATAACCATGCAGAATTATAATTAAATTATATTAATTAAAATTATATTAATTAAAACACTGCTTGGCCCATTATCTCTAGCTTCTTACTGGCTAACTCTTATCTTAATTTAACCCCTTTCTATTAATCTGTGTATCACCTCATGGCAGTGGCTTACCTGCAAAGATTTGGCATGTCTGACTCTGGTGGCTCCATGGCATCTCTCTGACTCTACCTTCTTCCTCTCAGCATTCACCTTAACTTTTCCTGCCTAGTTCTGTTCTGCCCTTGCCATAGGCTAAAAGCAGTTTTTTATTTATTAACCAATAAAATCAACACATAAACAGAAGGACCTCCCACACCATTCCCCCTTTCTGCTTAAACAAAAAGGAAGGCTTTAACATAGTAAAATTACATATAAGAAATCTATCAAGCAAGAATTACAGTTACAATATTTATATCTACTTTATCTTTTCAACTCCATCAAAGACTCCAAAAGGTTATAATATGATGTGGGAGTGTCATATATCAATCTGTTGATTTCATTGGTTAAGCAATAAAGAAACTGCTTGGCCCTCATTGGTTAAAACATAGGTGGGAGGAGTAAACAGAACAGAATGCTGTGAGGAAGAGGAAGTGAGCTAAGACTCGACAGCTCTGCTCTCTGGAGCAGAGATGCCTTGCTCCCGGCTCCCAGGCAGACACATGTGATGAAGCTCGGACCCAGGATGGACGTAGGCTAGAATCTTCCTGGTAAGACCGGTGCTCACTAAGAACGGTGCTCACAGATTATTAGAGATGGGTTGATCGGGATATCAGAATTAGCCAGTAAGGGCTAGAGCTAAAGGGCCAAGCAGTGTTTAAATGAATACAATTTGTGTGTTGTTATTTCAGGGCATAAGCTAGCAGGCAGCTGAGGTGCTGGGGATGCAGTGCTGCCGCTCCTATTTCAACAATAATATTTCCTAAATAAACAGGAAGTGCATTGAAGCAAATTCCAAAATTCTAGAATTGACAGAGATATCTTGCTGACTGGACAGTCACCCAAAGTTCTTTTGTACCATTGGGGCATCCAATCTTTAGCCCATAGGCCCATAATATCCAGCAGACTTTTTCATGAAGTAGGAGGTTTCAAAGATAGTTCTGCCTATATTGGAAGTTCATCAGTTACTTTCTTCTGTGTCCTGCAGAAGGTCTAGAAGACTCTTTCATGTAGCAGGCACCCCAAAGGACCATCTCACCTTTAAGCAGTTCAGGTAAGAGCAGTTTCTTTCCCAAATGTCTAGCAAACTCTATAATATGCCTGTTCAATGCCTATTTTCCTCTTTAAGTAATTGGTGCTGCCAGGATCAGATGTGTCTCATTGTCATGAAAACTGCTAAATTGTTAAAACATTCAATGTCATTTTCTGAAGGTCTCTGAAAGATTTGAAGTATACCTATATAACTGAAATATATCTCTGTGTATCTAGAAAACCTTACTAACCTGGCTAAAATGTTGACTATTATAGATGACTATCTATTAACCCATATTTCTTAATTATACATTACATTTTTAAATGAACTACACAAACACAATACTTTAATCAAGGGCAGAAATATACATATACAATATGACAAAATTCACCTTGAATTTGTATCAATACAGCAAGATTCATACCAAAGGAAATTATTCATCTCTATGGCATATCTCCCTTTATACTTATATCAATATTTATAAACAATATTTGGGAATATGGGCTTATTTTCTCTAAACTGATTCTTGCTGTTTATTGGGCAAAGTATTTTCTTTGTTGGGGTATTCACAGCAACCTTTCAGGGGGTCTTGTTCCATCAAACCACATTGATCTGGAAGCAATCCACAGGTTCTCATCTTCTGTGAAAACAAAGAAGAACCTCTTTTCCAAAGCAACATATCCTTAGACTTAAATTTTGGAATTGAGTTACCTTTATGTTGTCCATACAATGAAATATCTCTCTTTATGTAGTTTTTTTCACAGTAAAAAAATTCAAGAAAGCCACATAATATAGATAATCCAGACTCTCTGGGCATATTTCATCTTTACGTGGCTTGATTTTCTTTACTCCTTTTATTTTATGACTATCTGTACTCTGTTTAAATATGTTACCCTTTTTATTAAAGCATTAACTTTATTTTATGACTCTCTATATTCTTTTTCCTCTATCTTTCAAGTCTATGTACATTTATCCAATACTATATGGCTCATCTGGATTTGTCTTTATCGAATATCTGTAATTCTTTACTGTTTTGTAGAGCTTTTAAAGTTGTAAGCAGCTTAGTTATCACTACTCTGGATGCTGGCTCCACCTCTTTCCACTTTTAAAATGGTGTAGGATCTGGGGCCACCAGGCAGAAGCTGTGCTCAACACTTTAATTCTGAGAATGAGTGTGCAACACATAAATGCTTTTTATCTAAGTAATGGCTAAATCTGCCATGCAGAGCACTGTGCAAACCTGGAAATGTGTCTGTGTATGGTGGCAGGAATCTGCTATGATCTCCTGCCTGTGCAAGCCTAGTATACCTGATCTCACCACTTGCCCAGGTGGGGAGCACTGAGCTATGGCCATGATCTCAGCTACTTTCCTCTCAACCATGAGTGGGCACACAAACACCCGGGCCCACAAATGCCATTGAAATGCTCAATAGCCAGATTTCATGCTGACAGCAAGCCCAGGAAGCCAGGAGGCCACTGTGTGGCCTTTTTCCTGCTAAGTTTTAATCAGGAAAAAAGAGAGATGCCTCTGCTTGCTTACAGCAAACAAAGCCCATCCTAGAAAATGTTTCTGGCAAACCATGCTTAGCTCTTTCTTTTGTGTCTGGAATTAATTCTTAAGCTTTTTCAGGTTTTACATGGATTTAGTCCACCATGTTGGCATGTCAGTTATTGCAAGAGGGAGGCTGCTTGTTCATCTCAGCCACCCAGAACCAAAATATCCAGAAAGAAACTATGCTAATTCAAACACTGCTTGGCCCAAAGCAGTTCTTTATTCACTAACCAATAAAAGCAACACAGACAGAAGGACCTCCCACACCATTTTGTGTTTGCTTATAGCAGGTTGTTCTGTACTATATGTGCATCCTGAAAACTGATGAATAAAATTTTCTTCTGTTTTTGTTTGTGAAGACAGGGTTTGTCTGTGTAGACCCAGCTATCCTGAAACTCACTCTGTAGCTCAGGCTGACCTCAAACTCACAGAGATTCTCCTGGCCCTGCCTCCTGAGTGCTGGGATTAAAGGCATGTGCCACCATAGGCTATCTTGAGTAGATCTTAAACTTTTATCACATTTAGGTTGAGTAAATTAGTAAGGATAATTTATATAAATAAGCAATGCCAAATAATTGCTTCTGCATCACATAAGTAGACAAGTCCTTCCAGTTACTGTATGTACCGGTGCTTTGAGAAATAAATGGTAAATAGAATTTTATTTAGTTGTTTGTTTCCTTATTTTTCAGACCATTACCAGTTTTCCCTCCCTTCTCTCCTCCCATTACTCCACCTTCCCTCCTATTCCCATCTTCTCAAAAGTGAGGGTAAGGCCTTCCTTGGGGAAGTCAAGAAAGTCTGTCCCATCACCTCATTGAGGGCAGAACAGAATCCCCACCCTGGGCCTAGGCTGAATAAAATATCTCTCAATAAAGAAAGGGCTCCATAAAGCCAATTCATACATTAGAGTTAGATCCTGTTCCTACCACCAGTGGCCCCATATACTGCACAAGGCGCAACATTGACTCCTGTGTTCTGCGGACCTAGTTCAGTTCTCTATGCAGATTCCCCAGTTGTGAGTCGAGAGTCAATGATCTCCTACTAGCTTCTGTCAGCAGATTCTATGGTTTCCTCATCATGGTCTTGACCCCTTTGTTCTTGTAATCACCCCTCCCTCACTTTGATTGCTGATCTCCAAAATACACAAAGTACTCAAGAAACTAAACATCAAACTATCAAATAGTCCAATTAAAAAATGGGTAAAGATCTAAACAGAGAATTTTCAATGGAAGAATCTCAAATTGCCCAAAGACACTTAAGTAAATGCTCAACATCCTTCATCATCAGAGAAATGCAAATCAAAATAACCCTGAAATACCATGTTACCACTGACTAGAACGGCTAAGATCAAAAACACTGATGACAGTTTATGCTTGAGAGGATGTGGAGTAAGGGGAACACTCTTCCATTGCTGGTGGCAGTACAAAATTATACAGCTGCTGTGGAAATCAGTATGTTGATTTTTCAGAAAATCTACCTCAAGACACAGCAATATCACTCTTGTGCATATACCCAAAAGAAGCACACTGACACCACAAGGACATACTCTCAAGTATGTTTAGAGCAACATTATTCATAATAACCAGTACCTGGAAACAACCTAAGTGCCCCTCACACAAAGATTTTATAAATAAAATGTGGTGTGTTTACACATTGGAATACTATTCAGCAGTTAAAAAATTTAAAAAAAAATGCATCTTTAAAGTTGCAGGCAAATGGAAGGAATGAAAAAAACATCCTAAGTGAGGTAACCCAGACCCAGAAAAAACAAATATAATATGTTCTCATTTGTAAGTAGATACCAGATATAAAGCAAAGAATAATCAGCCTGTAGACCACAACACCAGAGAAACTAGAACCCTCTTGCAGAAACATATGGAAGCAGATGCAAAGATCCACAACTAACCAATGGGCCAAACTCCCAGAGTAAAATGGTAAATAAAATCTTATCAATCCATTTTAAAACCCAGTTTATTTGTGAGTGGTTGCTTTCTTCTGTAACCCAATCCCTTGCAATGTAGAGACTGAGAATCAGAGGTTCAAAACCAACCTAAGTTGCAAACCTATATGTTATTCCTCAAAACTAAACAAACAAAATGACAAATAAGAAAAAAGTAAAACCTTTGGTTTTAAATATACTGTTTGCATACTGTTATTGCTAAATACAAAATGGCAATAATCTCATTGATCACCCCTTCTTCATTCACTAACTGAAATAATCCCATGAAAAAGAATTTGATAACTTCCTTAAGAAATGCTTGTTATCAGAAAGGCAAGGATTGCCGATCAATTTCCCAACATTTAATAATAACAATAAGTAGCAGTACCTAAATGTTTTAGGTTTTCCTACCTTCCTTTCTGCTCTGCTATTTTTCATGTCTACGTTTGTGCCTGCCCTGCAACAGGACTCCATTCTAAGAAATGTCTATTTTCTTTAAGCAGCCACAGCTCTGTTTGCAAGATGTTCCAAGGTTATCTTACAGTTTCATTACTTTTGTTTTGTTTGCGTACCCCCACCCCAAACTTGCCATCTCATGTAAATATATTGATCCCCTTTATTATGGAAAGACCTCTGTCTTCTGAGATGACCCCCTAAACTGGAAGGATTATTTACTTTTAGTAACTTTTGAAGATAGGCCCCCAAAATATTGTATTCAGATAAGTGTGTCATTAGTTAAGTTTGATCTAGTATGTGAGTTTCAATCACAGCAGCAAATGCCTCTGCTGCCAAAACAGATACATTATCACCTATCCCCAGGTACCTTTGTCTTGGCAACTATGTGATATGTGCGTACCTTGAAAGTGCCTGCCAGAGCATAGCTTGCTATCTTGTCTTTGTCTCTTGCCCCTTACTCCTCTCTTTATCTTCTCTTTCCTCTCTTTGCGTCATTTTTCTTCTCTTCACTTCCTCTTTCCTCCCTTGCTTCATCTTTCTTTCTCTCCCTCCTCTTTCCTCTCTTTGCTTCATCTTTCCTCTCTTGCCTCTTACTTCCTTTTTAACCCTTTTGCTCTTTTCTTGCCTTTCTGCTCCCTCTTGCCTCTCTGTCTGCCTGATTCTCTAGGATCCCCATTCCAACAGGGCCTTTCTCTCTGCCCCTTTCCCAATAAACCATTTGCAACTCTGTTGCATGTGTTGTGTTTCCTTAGTGGCATACTTTGGCAGGACTCACTGAAAAGTACACATTTCACTTTTCCATTTATTTATAATTACAATGTTCAAATCTAGGATTACTCAATTTCAATACATATTTGACTTTATATTTATTATTTTCTAATGATTAAAAACTTTTTGTTATGGCATAAAAAGAGTTTATTTGTTTTATCTGAAAATACATGGGTGGTAAATAGCAAAACCACTGAGGGACTAACTTAGACATGAAATATTTTTGACTTTTTAATTATCTTCTGGCACTTAAGATTGTTTATTTTAATATGATAAAAACATATAAAACGTGTCTAAATTCAAATGACAAACCATCCAATCAGTGTTATTTTCTTCCTTCCTCCACAGGTTAGTTGTCTCGGTCTTTTTACTACCTTTCCATACATTTGTCAAACTAAAAGGTACTTGAGTGTGCATGTTTTACTGCATCATTCTAAATGTATAAGTGCTTGTTGGGTAATCATATTAATTCAAGTCTAATTTTGTTTGAGTACTTCCATTTTTATGGTCAGTAACCCTCTTTGCTTGTCATAAAGAATACTGAAATAAACTCTTTTTTTTTTTTCTAGAAATGTTTAGTTGTCCTCTCATTATTTTGTCAGGAAAAAAAGTTCCCTAACCCTGCAGTTTCTAATTTGAATGGGAGGGTGTTACACTTGCTCCTATGATTACCAAGTTGATTTATGAAAACTTAGGATTCAACGGTAATTTCTAAGGTACAATGGAAGCCTTACTTGTCTGTGTTGAGGATCTCACACAAATACAGAGGTCATTCCAGCACACCTGATTTCTCTCACATTTCTTTCTCTGTAGAATCCAAGTTAAAAGGTAGTGAAATTTTGTATGAATTTCAAATCATTCAAATCTACACTATAATAAAGAACCTTTTAAAATATAAACCCATAAGGATTTTTGCTTTACAACTTGGCATTTCCAGAATTCAGTGAAAGTTTTATTTCTAATTTCCTTATTCTTTACAGTCTCCAAGAACCATGAACTTCTATGAGAGAGGTCAAACTGTTCCCACAGCTTTCTTCCCACTTTAGAATCCCATTCGGGTCCGATTTTTCCAATTCATGTCTTTTTGCTCTCACAGTCCCCCAACAACCAAATTGACTCATTTTATGTCATCTCCCCAAGGCACTTCATAAATGAGATGTAACTAATATGATAAATTGATAAGAAACTCAAAAGCAGTCAACTGTGCTATGTGGGCTAATAGCAATCCTAATGTGATAGTAGCATGACTATACAAGAAGAAATCTGTTGTGGGGAAATTACACCCCATTTGGAGTATTTGTTCATGAAGTAACTAAGAATTAAGTACTAATTAGTCACTAGGTACTATGCTAGGGGACTGAGTTTATAATGGTAAACAAGGTAGATTTTGCCCTAAGATACCAAAACATACAGAAAAAAAATAATTCATTTTAAAACTCTAAAACAATGAATTTGGGGTGCCTATTTTTAAGAAAGGACATTGAAAAGTTAATCACATGTAAAGGAGTGGCCATGACAATGAAAGCAAGTGAGTCAATTCTTCTAAGAAACAGTCAGAGAACGGGATACAAATAGCCTAGAAAATACAGACAAAATAAAGTCATCCATTGTAAGCTCTAGGATGGAGAATACTCATGCCTCCGCTCAAAACATAATCAGTGTTTACTGATCATTCAGCCTTTGTCAGATGTGCACCCTCAAACACATGTAGGAGGACACTCATGGTTGCTGTAATGACTATATATTC
This sequence comes from Microtus ochrogaster, assembly GCF_000317375.1. Classification (NCBI taxonomy): domain Eukaryota; kingdom Metazoa; phylum Chordata; class Mammalia; order Rodentia; family Cricetidae; genus Microtus; species Microtus ochrogaster. The sequence continues at coordinate 18,239,835 of NW_004949099.1, read as the reverse complement.
ACAGAGCCAAAGCACATCAGAAACACATGGGAAACTGGCTGAGCAATAGTCAAGTTGTTGTACATGCATGTGTGTGTGTGTGTGTGTGTGTGTGTGTGTGTGTTAACAAGGCTGCCCCAATTGCAAATAACTGTCCTTGGAGGAAAGTGTATGGGAATTAAACGGCATGTCGCAGAGAACAGACACTGTCCCTCTGTCAAAAGAGAACTCACTGAGTTTCCTCTCCAATAGTCTGCACAAAATAATAACTGTTTATCATTTCCCAGCACAGAGATTACCTGGGGAATACACTGTTAATATTTTTGGCAACTGCTTCCATGTTTTAAGATCTTAATAAAAGCTCATAATTCTCTAAAATAAAGACAAGTTTAGCCTCTTTTGAAACCTAGATTTCAGGGAAGTTTTTGGCCTAGGTTAAATTTAAAGAGATACAGTCCATCCATTTCCTTTATGAAAATCACATCCTATCCTGTCTGTATCTCCTTTTAAACTCTAGGCAGAGAGATAACTCTTACTTATTGTCCAAACAGGAACACAGAGAAAAAAAATGGCTTCTGCAAAGAATTAACCAGTTACAGAGGCTTGCTTGGTCTTCTTTGACTATTTAAGTGGTTTAAGAAAACAAACAGGGGAAA
>NW_004949099.1:18212928-18239026 GCF_000317375.1 Microtus ochrogaster | reverse complement strand
TAAATACTCAAAGCACTATGTAAACAAATGTTTGAAATCTGAAAAGAAAACTAACCAATTTAAAGCATTTCATCTGGAGTTCAAGGTGATTTTTACGCCCTTCACAAGGAGCATCCATGTTACTGCTTTATTGATTGGTACTTTGAAACAATAGAGAAAGGCAACTTTATAATTTAATTTTAATTTTTTTTTTTTTGCTTTGGGGGATACTAGCAAGGAAGGATTTGGGCAATAATAATAGAATGCCTTCCACCTTGAACTCTTAAGTTATGTATACTCTGCGGGTTTCCTAGAGTAACACCAAGGCTACTGAGAATGATATTGCTTTCAGAAGGATGCCAACATTTTTGATAATTCTTCATTATCAAAAATCATGGTGTAAGAGAAATATATTGTTTGTTTGAACAGTTTCTGAAAATCTATATAGCTGAAGCTATTATCCTTGTTGTGGAAGAGCACATTTCTTGACACTTTTTTTCCTGATACTTTCCAATAAGCAAAATAATAAACAGAGCCTTCTATGCACTTCTAGATCCATTGTATTAATCCTGGAGTTTAATATTATTGTAATCATTCTTTATATAAGGTAAATGCAGTCCCGAGGTCTTTGGGGACTCTTTTTGAAAGAGTCTTCGAAGGCAAAGGTACCAATTGCAGAATTTGTGTTCAGTATAAAGTGTTTCATGTAAGTGTAAAATATGTTTCATCTCCAAAGTAACCCAAGAGTCTATTAAATATAAGAGCCTTCACCATCACAGCAATCACATTTAAGGAGATTAGAAGAAAACAAAAGACTCCCCAGCACAAAGATGAACTGCTCAACACTTCTTTACCCTTTGCTTTTAATCCCTTTGTGTTTCATTATTTAACAAGCCTCTTGGCTCTAAACCATTCATCCTAATCACTGGAGCTTCTATCAGCTGCCCCATTCCTGTTTCTTGCAAGTCATAGCTCCAGCACATGGGATTCTGAGGCAGGTAATAGTATGAAGAGGAGAGCTCCTATTTAGACAGGATGCTTGTATTGTTATGACAGCCCACATGATTTCCACAGAAGCTTTAAAAAGTCAAACTACTTACACCGTGGACCTTGATTTTCTTTTGACTTATAAGACCTATATATAAGTTAAGGCTGTTTTCTCCAGAGAAAGGACAGATACAGGCCAGCACACACAGGAGGGATGCATAAGGATATTTCTTAAACTTGGTTTCTGTGTATCTCATCAGGGATTTGTGATGAAAAGGTGAATTAGAATTCAGGTGTGTTGTGGAATGTCTAATTAAACTTTGGTGTTTCCTGTCATTTCCCAAGGTAATGAATACTCGTTTCTGAAATAAACAGATTCTGAAATTTAGGAGTATAATTCTCTCTCTCTCTCTCTCTCTCTCTCTCTCTCTCTCTCTCTCTCTCTCTGTGTGTGTGTGTGTGTGTGTGTTTTCCACCTCATCACGGCTTAAATTCATCACATTTACCTTTCTACCCTCTGATAATAATGCCATGAGCTTCTAATGTTTAATTCAAGACAATAGGGAGAAAGGGGAGCTCATGACGGAAGAGTCCTATGGGTAATAAATTCATCCAAACTGTGGATGTCATGGTTGATTTTGCTCAAAGATAATTGGACAAAATCAATCAGATGTTTCAACATACTATAATAGAAAAAGACAGTAGCAGGATGACTAAACACTGAACGCTGCTCATTATATGTACATAATATCTCTGTGTTCTACTGGTGCTGGAGAATTGTCTGTATTCTGTCATTCATGTTTTAAATAAACACTGATTGGCCAGGCAGGAAGTATAGGCAGGTCAACCAGACAAGAAGTAAAGGTGGGGTGATGAGAACAGGAGAATTTGAGGAAGGAGGAAGCCCATTCCCAACCACTCTTGCCCAGACCAGCGAAGAAGCAAAACGTGATCTACCCCATTAAGAAAGGTACAGAGCCATGTGGCTAACATAGATAAGAATAATGGGTTAATATAAGCTATAAGAGCTAATAAGTAGCCTGGGCTAATGGGCCAATCAGTTTTATAACTTATGGAGAGCTCTATGTGATTTTCTTTGGAACTTGCTGGCTGTGGGGTACCAGGCGGGACAGAAACCCCAACAAGCCAGCCTTCATACTACATTCTATTTTATTGAATCAGGAGGAGAGCACACTTCCTTTTGACTTTTATTTTATTATGTGTATATGTTTGTGTCTGTTTGAATGTGTGTATGTGTGTGTGTGTATACATTTACATTGGCTAAGAAGAACAACTCACTAGACTATTTTGATTCATAAGAATATTCATTTATACAAATGAGTCACAGTTTCTGTTCTACCTCCTGTACCTGTACTTTAGAATAGAATGTAATGAGAAATAAGTCCTTACATACTCCTCTCTCTCTCTCTCTCTCTCTCTCTCTCTCTCTCTCTCTCTCTCTCTCTTTTCCTCTCTCTCTCTCTAACACACACACGCGCACACATATGAACAACTAATGTAATAATGTTGACTAAAAAAGTAAATGATTATTTGTTTCTTAATAACAAGGAAAAGTTTGAGAAGACACTATTAAAGTTTTACAGACTTCAGGCTTGAGAGATGGCTTGCTCAGTGGCTAAGAGTGCTTACTGATCTTGCAGAGGAACTGGATTCTGTTCCCAGCAGGCACATCTGATGGTCAAAACCACCTGTAACTCCAGTTCCAAGCAACCCCGTGCCTTCTGACCTCTAGAGGTACCTGCAGACACTTAATAAACATGGAAACTCATGGAAGCATACAAACATACTAATAAAATAAAATCAATAAACCTTTAAGCTTTGAAGTCTTAGCATAGATTAATCTAAAGCATTAGAATATATGATACTGCTTATACTTTTAGCCCCACTTTAATTAACCTCTAGCTTTCTCACAGAGTGATAGATAAAGATCTACATAATAAACCCATGTTCTAGGAGGAACCCATGAATCCCCACCCATGAAAAGGTACTGCTATGTTGATAAGCTTGTCAGATCCAATGAGTTTGACCATCAGGGCTAGATCAAAAAGGGACAAATTATTGAAGTTTTTGGGTTGTTTCGTTCATTCTTACTCTTTGTATCTTCATACACAACAAATGTTTGTTGTTTTTCCACAAGTGACTTGTAGCTTCATTATAACTTCAAAAAAGACTTAGGCTAATTTAAGCAGGTCAGACATGGCTTCCATACTAAAGCCATTACCGATTAACCATTTTCTCATATGATAGAACATTTTTTGCCACGATCATATAACAACTTACATGTCCTTAATTGATTTAAGCAATAGATAAGTATGTATGAAGTTCCTACTATGTGTCTAGGTCTCTGCTATCTTGAAAAAGGTCATTAGTGAGATGTGCTCTCTACTTATTCTAACCAAACAAAGCAAAAGATATAGAAAGAGGACTTTTATTTCATGAATGTATTTATACTGTTTCACTGACAAATGAATTTAAATCAAGAAATGTAAAATGTTTAAATCTTCTGTAATTGAAGACTGGATATTAGGTTTCACAGGCTTATATGTATCCAGGGCTCTACATTCAATATGCTTCAGCCAATGAAATACACCAGGTATACCTATGTAAACATGAAAGAAAGAGTAATCATTTATAGGGTGTGAAAGCTAATGCAAAAGCATCTGCCTGGACTTGAGGTTCCCTGGCTGATCTGATCTTTGGGAATGAGAAGACTGATAATTCCTTTTATGATTCCTTCCTTCTTTCCTTCCTTCCTTCCTTCCTTCCTTCCTTCCTTCCTTCCTTCCTTCCTTTCTTCCTTTTGCTTTTCCTTTTTGCAGGATGGATGTTTTTAAGAGCTAGAAGTAGTGGCACCTCCTTGACCGTATGGAGTTTATATGATATTGTAGGCATGGTTGTAATAATTCCCAAGCATGTCTCTCATTTCTGTCAACTCCACAAACCTATTTAATTTTAAGCTTTGAGATCCTTTGTGCTGAAAATACCTATTGGTTTTTCTGGTCTGAGATCTACTGATATTGTATTACTATTTTTGCAAAAGTGTTCATTATGTAGAACAGAGTTTACTATATAATGTATTACTTTCCTTCTTATTACTGTGACAAAATAACTGACAAGTGAGCTAAGGGAGAAAAGTTTGGGGTGCTGACTCACAATTTGAGGGTCTACTGTTTTTCATGGCAGGGCTAGAAAGCCTACATTGTACCTGTAGTCAAAGAGCAGAGAATGAACAGGAATAAGTACCAAAATTTATAAGAACAGGGCCTAATCTCAGTGATCCATTTCCTCCTATGAGGCCCCACCCTCAAGCACCAACATTCATTGACTATTAAGTACTGAATTGTATGACTGACTTAAAGGAGAGATTTCTTATGGAAAAGATATTGCTGAAAAAAGCTACTTTTTTTGTTTTGTTGTTGTTGTTACTGTTTTGTTATTGTTTTTGCCAATCATTAGGTTTTAATGTGTGTCTTACATTGCTTTCAATTGCTGTGAACATATACTGGCTAAAATTAACTTGAGGTTATTTGGTTTAATATATATATATGTATGTATATATATATACAGTGTCTTTGAAAAGTCATGGGAAGAACTCAAGGTAGGACTGGAAACAGAGACAATGAAAGACCAATTTACTTGCATTGTCTCTTATTGCTTGGACATATACTTTTTCTATGTATGACCTTGGGCCACTTATCCAGGGTAGCACCACTTACATCAATCATTAAACAAGAAAATTCCCTGGTAGACATGCCAATAGATCATTTTCATAGAGACAATTCCTAAATTCACATTCCCACTTTCTAGGTGATTCTAATTTACCGACAAATGTTAAGTAAGGATTTCCTTCTCAGCTAAATTTGGAAAAGGCTTCGTGTTAAAACTATCCTAAGATACACATACTTATTTAATAGTTCACTAGTTGAATAAGAGCTGATGACTTCTAGCAATAAAATATACCTACTTAATTTTACTGTAACAGGGTATCATATTTATACTAGCTTACTACCAAGAATTTTTCTTTTATGTGAACCACATTTTAGGGTCATCTTGCAGTGTTAGCCTATTCTAAGCTCCACACTGCAATGCCTGATATATCTATTTCCTGAAATAGAAAATTTCTGTAGAAAAGTATTCTCTGCTCTATGAAATAAAATTAACCACATAGGTTTGTCCAGGATCCACATAGTTTAAAAAGTAATTCATTTCTATTGTGAGAACTAATATGCAGCATCCAAATGAATATTCCTGGAAAAGGAGTTTAAAGTTTAAAATAACTATTATAAAAATATGTAGAATCTATTCACAGATTTTTCTTTTGTTTTACTTAAGATAAGTTTGAACTAACTCTGTCTATGGCATATGTATCTAGTTGTTGGCAATAAGATTCTTTGAGGGAGAAAAATCAGCATATCTATTCAACATAAAATGTTGTAGTTCTTATATTATCCAACTTAGAATATGTCCAGATGTATTTGAGATGATCAATGTAAGAAAGAAATGTTTGTCTTGACTCACAGCTTTGAAGTTGTAGTCCATGATAGGTTGGCTTTCTTTTCTCTGAACTCTGTGATTAGGCATCATAACATAGAAGAATAACGCAGAAAAGCAAATTTGCTCAACTCATAGCCAGGAAGTGAGAGACAAGGAGAGAGACAAAGAGAGGGAAAGAAATACGATTATTGTGACATGATTCCCATGTACCCATTCAGGGTTCCTTCCCCAATAAACTGAAATTTCCTATCAGATCTAGTCCCATCTCTTAAAAAGTCTGGCCTCTAAAGAATATTAGGCTGAGAACTAAGCCTTTCACATGTTGAACACTGAGAACATTAATTACCTTTTAAAAATACAGCATCCTGGTTAAATAAATAGTCGTAAGCCACATTTTGGGGTGATTTCTATCATTTTCCAGCCATGACGTGTTCATACATTCCATGGTAGGAGTATGTGGATTTGAAATGTTAGGTAGGAGGAACAGAGATATGAAAGAAATAGGAGGCAGAAACACAGAACAGTATCAGGAGGAAAACACAGTGAATACTGAAAAGTGCATTCACCTTCTTTTATTTTTCATGTGCTTTTATTCCCCAATACAAAAGTGGGGAAAGAAGGCAAAGAGACCACTTTAACATGACTCTAAGGACAACCAGAGAAGTTATTTGCTTCAATACTTGAGATATCAAGTCATTATTTCCTAAGTAAAGCATTTGATGTTTTTTTGCAGGATATGTGATGAATACACTAGACCAAGTATTCTATAGGAAGCCACGTCCTATGTCAAACCTTCTATCTTAAAATAAAGGAGCAAGAATAGGCTTGAATTCTCTGACCTTTGGTCATGGTGGAGCAGATACACCTCTATGGACCATCTTAATGTGTAAAACACCAAGTAACCGTCCCTTAGGTCAGGGTGTGTAGCTACTACACCCAGTGTCAACAACTTTGAAAGAGCAAAAATAAGCTCAAACTCTCTGACATCCAGTCAAGGTGGAACAGGCTCACATCTGTGGGTCCCCACAATAAATTACTGAAGTGTGTCCTTTCAAAGCTTGCCACTAGAAGATTCTATAAACATCTGATGGGATTTACCTTTTGGGAGCTTTCTCACTGTCTTTCAAACTGTCTCATTGTACATGTTTACCTCTCTGAGGATATATGAATAGAGTAGTGGCTGGGTATCTCATGCTTATACAAAGTTGCAAGTCACACTGTAGAAGGGCCACTTCAATGACCTTAATTAACACATAAAAGCCCAATTTTTAGTCACAGCAAAGATTTTTAAAGAGCTGTAGATATGAATGAGGAAGGGTATAATTAAGTCCACAGCAAGCTAATATTACACCGATGTCAAACTGTTTACAGCCGATCACTGTCCAGTCCATATTCATCAGCATCATAGCAGACCTACTGCTACATGTTTTTATTTTTGTCACATTATAATTAAGAAATAAATCATTGTGTCTACTTTTCCTAAGGTTCTGCTTGTCAGAGTTTTAAAATTTTAATATTTCTGATGGCCCAGATCTCAGTTAATTTTAAGAAACTTCTAGGTTAATAGCAAGACCAACAAAGAGAAAGCCAAAAATATTTTAAAGTTATTATTGGACATTTTTACTGCATAATCACACAGCTACATTAGCATAGAAAAATTCACTTTAAATTTTGGGATACAGAAATTATCATTTGCTCCAATATGCTTCTAAAATTGTTAAGGGTGATATTGGTAAGAACTGTGCATTGGTGGACAAAATGACAAGGACACTGATCTTACTGAACATATATTCTAATGGAGAAAAGATCTTGAGCATATTATTAACATAGAAATGACCTGATGGATCAGGGAAATGGCTCACTGAGCTAAAGAATTTTCCTCAAGTCTGCTAACTCAAGTTTGATTCCTGGGACCTGCATAATAAAAGGAGAAACACTATTCCAGAAATTTACCCTCTGACCTCAACTTACTTGTCATAAAATATGCAGAAACATATATCCATGTTAACTAAATTTATGTAATAAAACATCTCAAATGTTGTGAGAATAAAAAGCAAAAGACTGTACTAGGCTTTCTCTTTGGGGGCATCAACCATCTCCTAAATCATGATACAGAGACTTATTATTAGTTTTGAATGCTTCACTTAGCCTAGGCTCATTTTTGGGTAGCTCTTTTAACTTAATCTTGTTCTTCTTATCTACCTTTTCCTTCAGGGTTGTTTTTTTTTTTTTTAATCTTTTCTTACATTCCTTCAGTATGTCTTACCTTGTGTGTGATGGCCAGTGTCTTACTTGATTTTTCCTCTCTTCTTCTTCCTCTCATTCTTTCTTCTCAAGCCTAGAGTTCTCCTCCTATGTATTCTCTCTACCAGCCCCACTTATTGCTCTCCTGCCTAACTATTGGCCATTCATTTTTTTACTATACCAATTAGGATCCTTAGTCAGGCAAGGTAAAAAAAAATACAATGCATCTTTATATAATTAAACATATGCATCAAAAATAAATATAACATACCTTTATACATTTAAAGTAATATTCTGTAGCATAAACAAATATAACTCATAATTGCCTATTTAAAATCATATTCCATAACAAAACACTTCAAGTGTCCCAAGGAAAAATGATGATAGAGGTGCTAACTGTGTTGAGTGACGTAGAGAAAATAGGCCAGTGTATGCAACTAGGGACTAACCAGCAGAGCCTTCAGAGAGATGGATTCCAAGTACGACCTAAGCCAGAGCACAAAGAGTGAATAGTGGTTTACAGGTTACAAAAATTAACCTCAAACCTATTTATAGTAGCATATGACTATAATCTCAGTATTTAGGAGGTAGAGGCAAAAGAAACAGGAATTCAAGGACTCAAATCACCCTCTGCCCTCAACTATATACTGAATTTACCACCAGTCTATATGCTAGACTGTCTCCAAAGTCCAAAAAAATAATAAATTGATATAAAATAATATCATTACACATAAGAATCTCTGTGTTGGAAGCTATCATTTAGATTTAAGAAAAATGATGGGGGAGGGAGGAAAAAGAAGAAGATAAGGTAGGAAAGAAGAAGGGAACTGAGGGGGACAGGAAGGGGGAGATTATTACTTGTTCACATAAAGTTAGTACAGATATGCTCCTTCATCCAAAAATATAAATCAGGCAAGTAGATTTGATGAATCAAATCACATTGCTGGTTACAGTGTATGGTTTGAAAAATGGGCACTTATGATAAACAACAGTAATGACAATAGTTTCCAGTGCTCTCTTGAGAACTTGTTTCTAGTCCCCAAACACCTTCTACAAATAGAGTGCATTCTTGGCAACGGACACTTAGAAACCTAGGTCAAAACCTTCACAAAAGAATAAATATTATATATCATCTGTTCTTAAATCTGCTTTTAAAATCTTACTGTATTGGGTATATTCCGGTTATTCTTATTGTTTTTGGTAGTAAAAAAAAAATCTTACTGTCTTGCTTTACCTACTTCAGAGTTCCTTGGGGCAAGTAAACCACCACAATGATGATTCTATGCTTATGTCCAAGATGGAAGTTGATGAACTTACTTTCATAAGTGGATATAAAACTTTCCCCAAGGAAATTTCATCTGTCTGGTTATCAGTGGGCAATTTATATTCACAGTAATAATTATTTTGGTAGATTTGTTATGTGGGCATGTATTTGCACATGTATGTGTGCCGGTGTGCACATATGGAGATCAGAGGAAAATCCCCACAAATACGTTCTCCTCCCCTAGACTGGGTCCTGAGGACTGAACTTGGCTATTTAGACTGGACATCAAGCACCTTTACTTACACATCTTGCCAGCCTTACATTTGAAAGTTTTAAATAGCTAAAGCAGGGATCCTCAGCTAAAATAATACATCAGTTCAATGTCAGAGGCTCATAGCACTGCTCAAATTCCAAGTTTTCCTACCAGCTGCTTCATGAAGCCCTATTATATGTTCTTCAAAACTGTACCTGTCAAAATGGCATTCTGTCTTCTACATTATAATGCATTAAGTATCAACTGTGTTTTAACTAAATGTGTTCTAACTAAGTGTGTTGGCATATACCTGGAATTATAGCATTGGAAGGTAGAGACTACACAAATTTTGTTTCAAAAGAAACATTCCTATTCTATGCCTCCATTCCCTACATATTTGTCAGTAACCTAGTTACTATTAGTTTTCTAATAGAACATAATATTTCTCTGCTTTGTCCATCTGTGTGGTGACTACCTGTGATGATTTGAATTATAAATGTCTTGGGCATTTGAACACTAGATCCCTAGTTTTTGTATTATTTGGGGGAAGTTAAAGAGGTGAAGCCTTGCTGGAGGGAATGCATTGCTGGGGACAAGCTTTGGGAGTTGAATACCTAGCCTGTTTCCAGTTCACACTCTCTGCCCTGTGGTTGAAGTTTAAGATGTGAGCAGCCACCTTCCTGCTGCAGTTGCCATGCCTGATGATTGCTGCTGTGTCTTCCCAACATGACAGATGCTTATTCCACTAGAACCTTCAGACCAAACAATCCTCCCTCCTATCTGTTGTCTTGGTGATGGTGCTTTCACCACAGCAACAGAAAAGTGACTAACACACCACTTGAGTCAACACACTGTCCTCTCTGCACCAAATTGCAGGAACCACCTACCACCTTGACTCCTTCCTTTCTTATCCATCTTACCTTCACACAGTAGAAGCCATCTTTCTATAGTCAGTGCAAAAGGTGTTGGTTTGAATTCTTCATTATCTTGTCAATATCCATAAGAAACAGCCTAACTCTTTACAACAAAAGGAAGCTCCCTAGGGTTCAGCCCTTGCCTCATATCTTCCCATAAACTTCTTCTGGTATTTACAGCCAACAATACAGACTTCGATTCATGGACAATGTTTGTACTTTGTTATCTCTGAGGATTTGCAGGTCATGATGCTCTCCTGCACCAGCACCCCATCCCCACCTCAATGACTCTTACTTATCACCTTTACTATGACTTAAAAATCAACCCTTTGTAGACTCTTCTATCTCAAAATAGGGTTCAGTGCCTCTTGTATAATCCAGGATTGTCTATCTTTAACATATTAAACACTAACATAGCATAACTGGTGCCGTCAGCATAACTACTTTTTGTTTTTAGGTCTGAGACAAAATGATTCTAAAAGCCATATGCCATATTTATGGGATGAGCTTTCTTCCTCATGAAGTGTATTAAAATTTAGGAGAAGGTTGGATTAATGTATTAGTGGTAATAGTATTTACAGTGCAAACATATTTAATCTCTGACAATCATGTAAAACACTGTGTGGTGGTGTTCATACTTGTTACTTCAATTGTGTGAAGAGACAATTAGGTTCAAGTTTAGTGAGACATTTTGTTTCAGTGTAATAAGTCAGAGAGCAATAGAGCAGGGCACAACCATCCTTTTTTGGTTTTCACATATGCACATGTATGCAAATATATACACATATATAAATAAATTTTAAAATTAAATTTAATAGAAACTTTTTTATAGATAATATACTAAATAATGTATGAATAAAACGAATTAATAATAAAGACAACAAATGAACAGAAACATTTAGAAAAGGGGATTTACTTCTCTGGTAGTATTTATATATTTGCCATCTTACCCAGTGTTTTACTAAACAGTAGCAAAACTCATATGTTTAATATGAAAAGTAAAATGAAGACTTCTACCCTTTTGACCCAGATACTCAACTTACAGTTAAGTGACAGGGTTTGTTAGATTTTGGCTTTTCTAAACTATTTCTTTTGTTTTTAATGCAGGAGCCCACAGAGTCCAAAGAAAGTGTTTAATTTCCTGAAGATAGTTTTCCAGACAATTATTATGAACCTGATGTGGGTGCTAAGACCTGAACCCAAGTCCTCTGCAAAAGCAGTGCTTGCTGTTAATGGCTGAGTCATCTTCTGAATCCTAATTTCTGTTTTGTTTGTTTTTATCATATTGTAGTGGCATTTCAATTGTATTTTAACAAATAAAGGTTTCCTGAAGACCTGAGAGTAAAACAACCCTACTGCTCAGCTTTACAGAGCAGGTAGTGGTAACACACACTTTTAACCCCATTAGCCACACTGGTTTGTCATAGAAACTGTGATGCATACTTTTAATCACAGTGGTGCACACCTTTAATCCCAGCCCAAGAGAAGATTATGAAACAGGAGGAAACAGCTCTCAAACACAGTCTCATTCTGAGATTCCTGGAGGTAAGATCATCTTCTCGGACTAAGAGGTAAGAACCAATGGCTGGCTGCTTTGCTTTTTGGGTCTTCAGGTTGAACCTCAATTTCTCTGTCTAAGTTTTTATTAATTATGCTTCATATCATTTTAAATGATTACTTATTTTCCTGTTATTGTTGTTTTAACAATTTATTTCCTTTGTTATAATGTGTCTGTGTCAAGTGAGTGCAGGTGACAATGGTGGCCAGAAGAGGACACTAAGTCCCTGAAGCTGAATTATAAGCAGTTGTAAACTACCTGACTTGAGTGGCTCCTGACTTGAAGAACAGCATGCACTATTAATCACCAAGCCATGTCTTCAGCCCGTTAAATAAAGACTGATAATTGTTTATTTCCTAATGAAGTAAAAGTCTCTCTAATATTTTCACGTACCTGAACGGTACTTCTTACACCCTCCAATCTTTAATAACTGAGAGGGCAGACCTGATGTGGAAGCAAGGCTGAGCCATAATTGACACTATCACCGCAAAAGCCTACATACCGAATTCTAATGTTTTCCCACTGTGGCTTTAGTTTAATATTTTGTGGTTTGTTTCTTGTAAATTTTTCTAGTTTTCCAAGAGGTCACATATAAGGAAGCCTTTCTTTAAGAACACATCCTAATTAGGATGTTTTCAAATGGTAAGACTAAGACACATCCTGCCTCAGAACACCTCCCCAACGGTTTCTATTAATTAGAGGAACTTGGTGGTGTTCTAGCAGGTACATTAATCTGATTCTTCCTTGGAGTGAATCCAGTAATTAAGATTAAGGCTATTGTCAGAATGGGGAAGGAACTAGTCTCCATACTGAATTACATCTCTCTTTGTGGCTAAGCTTTTTCCCAACATTATTTTTTTTTTTTCAGAAAACAAGCCTGTAAGCAGGCATTATATTTGTCTGCTCTCTGCTGAGTTGAAGCCTCTTTGGGGACAGCTGTTATCTCTTGTATAGAGTCAGAAAGAGGAGAAATGACAATCCTATTAACAAGGAAGGAAAATGCAAGACATCTATGGGGATGCTCATATTAAGCAATTAAGCATGAGACTATTTAAATTCAGCCACAAAGGCAGCCCCAGTGTATTTTATCCTCATTGTGACGGTATTTATGTTTCTGTTAATGAATGAAGCTATTCCCTACTGTTTTGTCTTTCTCTTTATAAGAAAAAAAAAATTCAGAAACTTCAATGTCAGATGAAACTTGACAGTTTCCCCTCAATGCCAATCATTACTTGTGGCAACTGGAACACTTGTCTGAATGAGAGCTATCGCGCTGACCTCATAGACAGGTGGATGCTGGATAAGATTTGACATTTTAGAATGGAAGGGTTTCATTGGCAGCTTTGTAACTAAAAGAATCTGTAATCTCAAGTTTCTCATCCCTATCCTCTTTTAGGAAAGGAATGATGCAGATAAGAGTTATACCAACTCTATTGGACCATGGTGAGGATGAGGAGATGAGCTCAAAACCATGTTGTGTCGCCGAGATGATTAGTTATTGAGTTCAGTGTCGTACACTGAATAAGTACACAACAAAACTCTGATGTTTTCATTATTATTGTATAGTACCTGCCTCTTATTTGCCTCTGTGAGTAGAGAAATCTGGTTCATTTAATTCAGTAAATTAGGATGAATATGTTGTTTCTAAGAAGTTCAACGCCACTCTCTGGAGATGAATACCTTTACATGACACTTCTTTCACACATCAATAAATCCTGAGTTGGCTGAGTGACATAGGAGAAAGGAAGTCCTGAAGCGCCACCTGGTGGCACATCCTGGGCTTTTGCTTCTGCTATCACGCAACACCAATATCATAAATCTCATAAGGCTCATTCAAAATGAAGTCTCGGACCATTAAGTTAATTAAGCACTTTTGGACACCATAGTGCGTACGACCCAATCTAAGAATTTTCATGATCCAAAATTGAGACTAAGTTTAGAGTATCATCTCTCCTTTCACTGTGAGTTGAGTCACAGCCAAACTCTTATTAGGAGGATTTTAGATTGTGGGATTTCTGAGTTAAGCACTCCAAAATTAACTTATAAATTGAATGTTCATATCATCTAAAATACTTACCCACTGTTCATTAAAATTTAAATAAACTTTTTTGCTTTAATTCCAATATTCTTTCTCTGCCAAACTCTAAATTTCTCTTTGCAGAAGCATCTGCCCAAAGACCACAGCACAGCAGGGTTTCAAACCATGGCTGATAGGCAAGTTTTCATATTGCTCCTAGTATTCAATGGTATGCATGCAGTATGGATCTTTCTGAGTCCTGTAGACCAACTATGACACGGTAACAAGATGTATCCAGGTGATAGATAATAATCCAGCTTCCATGTTGACTGTAGTCATAAATCCCACTGCCTGGAGGGCAAATTTTATACCTTGGATGACATGGACATGTTTGGAACTGGTAACAGAACACTAGAAATATACATAACTGCGGATGGTGACATACAATTAGTAGAATTAGAATACCCTTCTTCAAAGAGTCATATTTCTAAGGTAGCTCTCTTATGGCTCAATTAAGCTACTTTCCTAACCTTTAAATTTCTGGGAGAAGTGGGTTGATTGTCATTAATTTTTCCCAACGCCTACACGATATCCTGGCTTATTCTCATGTTCAGAAGACGTAGGAGAGCTTAAGAACAGTGCTCTGTATTTCACTCAGATCAGGCTGGTTTGGAGACCACCTAAAGAGTTGATTATATGAACTACTACTATTATGGCCTGAAATAGCTTCCACATATTCCTCCTCTCCATTCCCAAAACACTACCCTGGTTTAGACTCCCATGATCTCCTCTCTGAGCTATCACAACCACACCTTAAGCAGTTTCTAAGTCTCTAAGTCCAAAATCATTATTCCCCTTAAAACTCTCACATGATGTAGCCAGGATAGTTTTTAAATAATACATGTCTTAATGTGTCATGAGACCACTCAAAACTATCAGATACATGGGTATACATAGACACACATAAATATATGTACATATTTGAACATATACTCCATTACATTTATTTAAAATACTTTTCAAAATGAATCTAAATATTTTATCAGAAAACTAAACAGTCAAATATTTTTGGTAGTTGATCATCAGCTATAGCATTCCTGGGATGACACTTCAAATCAACACACAACAAACACATGAATACTCATAATTTTTACAGCATTATTCACAATAGCCAAGCTATGGCATCATCCTCGATACTGATCAATAGGTGAACAAAGAAATCATAGTATTTGCACACTGACTTACTATTTACCCGTAAATAACACCAAAGCACATTGTTCGCAGGGGGATGGATGGAACTGGAATTCAGTTAAGTAGGTAAGCAACCTGAGTCAGTCTTACTGAAATACTCCATTTTCTCCCATATGTGGGATCTAAATTTAGTAAGAAAATGAAAGGACATCAACCTACAAACCGCTTGGGAAGGAAAAGGGACACAGGAGGCTTCATTGCACAAGCATGTGACAGTCAATTATAAAATCCTTCACATAGTGGAAATGTTATGAGGAGCAAACTGTGTGCCATGTAATGAACCATACTAACAAATTGTAAACATTAAAAACCAACCTATTTTTAACTTTCTCATTAAAATTTCTATTGCTTATAGGAAACATACATACATGCATACACACACACACACACACACACACACACACACACACACATTTGGCCTTTGCTAAAAGGCCTAAAAGGAACTTTTAAAAAGTATTTATTTATTTTTAGGTGTTTGAGTTTTTGCCTACTTTTATGTGTATACACTACATGCTTACACTGCCAAGAGAGGCCATACAGCTATTCTAATATGGAGGAAACTGAGTTCTTTAGAACTGGAGTTACAAATGGTTGTGAGCTACCCTGTGGGTTCTGGAATCCAAGTTTTCTCTAAGAGAAGCAAGTGCTTTTAACTGCTGGAGACATCTCTCCAGCCCCATAAGGGATTTTTATATGTAGGGTGTGGTTATATGTGAGTGCATGTATCTGTACATGCATGTATATACACACACACATATATATATGTGTGCATTTATTACTAAAATTGCTGTCTTAATTCTGGTATTCACCCATTTTATATATATATATTCACTTGCCATTTTAATAAAACTATTT
Organism: Microtus ochrogaster; assembly: GCF_000317375.1. NCBI lineage: Eukaryota > Metazoa > Chordata > Mammalia > Rodentia > Cricetidae > Microtus > Microtus ochrogaster. The sequence continues at coordinate 18,223,189 of NW_004949099.1, read as the reverse complement.
TTATATCAAGTTTTTAGTCAAATTATTTTATTTTCCTACACTTAACCAATTAATTGATATCATTGAGACTCTGAACTAGTCAGATATGTATTTAATCAATATCCAAAAATCTTAACAAATTATTTTGTGGAACTGAATTACTATTTCTTTAACACCCTTCTCCTTATTGGTAAGGAGAACTGTGCACTTGTCATTGTTGGTTCTGAAGACTGGCTATAGATGTAGAATGTGGTTAGATTGGTGCCCTTGTGAATCCTTGCTCTTCCTACTACATCTGTATGCTATAGTACTTTAATCCAAATATTTGTAAAGGTATGTACCGGTTTCTAGCAAATAATAAGGCCTATGCATTTCAACCTGTCAGGTCAAATACTAAAGAATTCACGGACCTAGTGTCAAATGTTGTGCCTATGACAGAAGCATTATTCTTTTCCTAGGACTCAATGACACTTTGGAGCACAATAAGAAGCCTATAACTTTATATTTTGTAGAAAACCCAACTTATTAAAAAATAAAATAGAGGATCAAGGTATGGTTTACTATCAAGGTATGTTGGAAGGTCTTGCTGGTCAGAGGTTTCAGTCTATCTTGGTCTGGCAACTTTTTCCCAAAGGTGACATGGGGACTCTCTTCCCAAAAAAACCCTTATTATCCAGAGAATATCCCTGGAACAGGAGGACTAATCTTATCTGAAAGCTATCTCTAAGCCTGGATGCCTGATTTACTTTTAACATGACCTTTGGCAGTGTTCCCTGCTAGAAGCCTTTCTCCTATTGCATACATGGTGACTAAGACTTAAATATTATGAGCTCTGCTGTAGGACCTTGCTGCCCTGTAGGGAGTAGCATGATAGGAGCATGCCACTATATACAAATTAGACGATGCCACGTCCGCTGCCCCCAGTCTTTATTTTCCCTTTCCTTTCTGGAATAAGGCAGAGTCGTAACACTCAAACTGTATTTTCAGAGAGCTGTCTCCGCCAACTCACAAGCCGTCCAACCTGCTAACTCAATACTTTCATTGTGAGTGACCCTGTCTCAAAAGAACAGAGAAACACATCAAGAAATTTGGGATGGTAACTTAGTTTCAGAGGCAGGGGTTAGCTAGATAACAAGTAACTAGTTAACTAGGTAACAACCACTTCACTCACTGCACACATGAAACACGGTTTACTTGGTTCAAGAAGCTCTAGGAAATGCAATAAGGTATTTAGCTTTAATGAAGTACATAAATTGGAAAAAAATTACAACAGAGATATGAATCCATTGGAAAAGAAAGCAAGGTAAATAGCATTTCCCTTAGGTTGCAACTTAACAAATCAAGAAATGTCTGTTGTGGTTTGGGTATCACACAAGCTTTAGTGTAAAGGTTTGTGCTCCTGCCCATGGTAATATTGGTAGTTATTGGTAAGACCTTTAAAGTGGTGTGGTCTGGTAGAAGGAGTTAGGCCACTATAGATAGTCACTTGAAAGGCTATCAAGACCCTGCCCCCCCCCTTGTCTTTCTCTATTTGTTTCCAGTAGCATAAAGTGAGTAGCTTCTTCCAGCAAATATTCCTGCCATCACAGTCCTGCCATAGGTACAAAAGAACAGGCCTAGGGGATCATGAACTTCAATGTCTAAAACTGTGAGTGAAAATAGATTCCTCTCATTTTTAGTGGGTAATCTTAGAGATTTTGCTACAGTAATGGAAACTGGACTGACACAATATCCCTGTCCATATCAGGTTCTCACCTCTCTTTGAGATGATGATTGGTGCTGTGATGACATAAAGCACAAGCACTATTACAAGCAGTTAGAGTATCTAAGTCTGGATGAAGTCCAAAGAGCCTCCAGAAATAGAATCCGCATTTACAGAAAGCTGCAAGGTGATTTCATGAAGACTCATTTTAGACAGTCTTTTCCTTGCCAGGGAGCAAGCCTATCAACAAAGAGGCCATTAACTGGTACTAGCTGATTTTTGGCAGTGTCTCATAGAGCTCGGGCTGGGCTCAGACTCAATACAAAGCTAAGGATAACTTTGAACTAACTGAATTTCCATTCTTCTGCCTTTACCTGTCTAGTGCTGGGATGAGCATGAACCTTCACACCTGGTTTATGATGTGCTACAGACTGAAATCTATAGGCTTGTGCATGCTGCTTTACTTAAATTGACTTCTGTCTTTGCATTTAATGAGGGGCTCAAATCCCTCCGCACAGTTGGATTGTCATCAGAGGGTGGTAGTATTAAAGTGAATTTACAAGTCTTTCATTTACTGGTACCAAGGTTCTATTATGAAAAGCAAAGGACTATTAGAGAAATACAAAAGTAACTGGTTTCAATCACTCATGTAGAGAGATTTTTGCATGTACATAAATGTGTATTTGTAAGCATACATATACATGTTATGTGTACTCATTCATCTGTCCATCTTTTGTCTGTTCTTGTGCATAAAAAGAGAACATTAATATATGCAATGAAAAGAAAATAAATGAATAAAATACAAAAAGTTGGACAATGTGAATTTTGAAACTCATGAGATTTAACAGTAGCTTCATTATTTTAAAGTACACTGTGACTGTTAATTATGTCAATGTGTGTCAGGAACCAGCTTTGACAAGTATACCACTTACCAGGTTAGGGTCATGGGGATTAGAAAAGTGAATAAAGAGAATAAAGATGTGAGTGAAAATAATAAAGCGGAAATATAGATTAGTACTGGAAGGGGTGCAGTGAATACTGAAATTGCCCTCGTTTAATTTTCCATACATTTTTATACCCCAATACAACAGGGGAGAGAAGGAAAGACTGACTGCTCTAACATGATGCAAAGGATAACTAGAACAGTTACTTGCTTCAGTATTTGAGACATCAAGTCATTAACTCTTGAGAAAAGCATTCTGCTGTTTAGACAGTGAATTCATCCTAAACCAAGTATCCTGAAAGCAGCCACTACCTAGATCAAACCTCCAATTTCAAAAGAAGGAGTAGAAAATATGCTTGAGTTTTTTGACCTTTGGGCAGAGGGGAGTGTATATACCTGTATGGGCCAAAGCATGTTAAATGTCAAAAACACCGACTAACCACGCCCTAGGTTGTGGTGTGCAGCCACACTTGTCAACAATTTTGAGCAAGATAAAACTCTCTAACCTTAACTGCCCAAGGAACTAACTGGGGACATCTCTTTGGACACCTGAGAGCCCCTCAGTTCCTTGGGCAGCTGAGAAGAGGGAACCTGAAATGGCCCAGTCCTATAGCCATACTGATGAATATCTTGCATATCACCATAGACCCTTCATATGGTGATGGATGGAGATAGAGACAGAGACCCACATTGGAGGATCGGACTGAGCTCCCAAGGTCCAAATGAGGAGCAGAAGGAGGGAGAACATGAGCAAGGAAGTCAGGACCACGAGGGGTGCACCCACCCACTGAGACAGTGGGGCTGATCTATTGGGAACTCAACAAGGCCAGCTGGACTGGGACTGAAAAAGCATGGGATAAAACCAGACTCTCTGAACATGGCGGACAATGAGGGCTGAAGAGAAGCCAAAGACAATGGCACTGGGTTTTGATTCTACTGCATGTTCTGGCTTTGTGGGAGCCTAACCAGTCTGGATGCTCACCTTCCTAGACCTGGATGGAGGGGGGAGGACCTTGGACTTCCCACAGGGCAGGGAACCCTGACTGCTCTTTGGACTGGAGAGGGAGGGGGAGAGGAGTGGAGGGAGGGGGAGAGGAGTGGGGAGGGAAATGGGAGGCTGAGAGGAGGCAGAAATTTTTTTCAATAAAAATAAATAAATAAATAAATAAATAAATAACTCTCTATCCTTCAGACAAGGTAAAGATAGATTCCCATTTTGGGGCCTCCACAAACTTGACTGTACTGCAGTATACCCTTAGGACATTAGGAAAGCCATCTTATGAGTATGTTCCTAGGAGTATTCCACTGGGAATACCAGTGGCATGAAGAACAGCTACTTCAGGGAGTGGATGCACTAAATATGAAAAGTGCACTATCCAAAATTCGTGGGCCACCAAAAGAACAAAAGCCAATGAAGACGCTTGCTCTGGAAATACACTCATGTTGTCTCTCACTCTGCTTCCTAAATCCAAGAAGTGAACAGCTTCACCCTTCCACACAATTCTCTATTGACAAGCTAAACCTCTAAGTCAAAGGTTTAGAAGTCAAAAGAGTTAAGTTTTTACTTTTAACTCTTTCTCTTTTGTGTTTGCCACAGAGAGGAAATTCTGACTAAGACACACAACAGAAATACTCCAAAGCAAGGATAGGTGGTGGCATTGGCCTTGCTAACAAGGTTTCCAATATCTTCCTTAATAGAGCAGTTTTGGTGTGGTTACTGGAAGTCAGGGCATACCCAATTATCAAACACAAAGGCAAATGGACAAGACACTGCTTTCTCAGAACAGCTTATTAATATATGTCAATGGTCTAGATGCAAATACTCTCCATGTCACAAGATGACTTCACTCTTCCCAAAAAGAGTAACCAAATTGTTGTATGAGCCTATAGAGATTACAGCTGTAATAATAAAAAAGTACCATTAAAAGAATAATATTCTAAAAGTACAATGTGACTGGAGGGATTAAATAGAATAATAAATTGGATCTGGGTACACACTCGACATCAGCTAAGCCTGTGATTGTTCCCAAGGAAGAGAAGGCAAGTACGCTATGCTTTATAAGAATATTACTCAGTCTGTGAGCCCCTGCCAGTCTAAATGATTGCTCCATGGGAATGTTCAGGGTCTTAGTATCTACATACAAAATGTCAACAAAATTCTGGTTTGATATGAATACCTTTCCCATTAGGTTAGATGTTAGAGCTCAGGAAAAAAAAACTGGTGTTATGATATCCTGGAAAACAGAAGAGGTGAGGTTTATTGGAGGAAGGTCACCAAAGGAGTCTTTGGCGTTTGTATCTTGTCCTCAAATGTTTCTTTCTCCCCGACCTTCATCTCTCTCCCTCCTTCCTACCATCATGAGCTGAGAAGCCTCTGTGATGGTATAATATTCTCTTTATCCAATGAACAAGAATCAATGAAATCTAGGATCACAGATTGTGATAGTTTTGATAAAAAAAAATACCCTCCATAAACTCATACATTTGAATTCTTAGTCATCAGGGAATAAGTGGCACTACTTGAGAAGGATTAGGAGGTATTGCCTTGTGGGTTAGCTGTAGCCTTACTGGAGAAAGTGTGTCACTGAGGGTGGACTTTTAGGTTTCATACTAGCAAGGCTCACTGGCTCTCTCTTCCTGCTGTCTTTAGACCAGGATGCAGAACTTCCAAATACTTCTTCAGCATCATGTCTTCCTAAGTGCTGCTATGTTCCCCCACCATGAAAATAATGGTCTAAACCTTGGAAACTTTAACCAAGCCCCAAATAAATGCTTCATTTCATAAGAATTGCCATAGCAATGGTGTCTCTTCACAGCAATAGAACACAGACTGTAACTTTTGAAACCATGAACATATGCAAGCCATTCCTCCCTTGATATTTTTTGTAGACTCTGTCTTTCTGGTTGATTCTGTTTGTTTCCTTTAAAGTATTTTAGTGATGAGGGAAAAAATGGCTGACAGTGTTTACCTCCTGTTCTAACAATGAAGGGTATCTTCACATGGTCCTGGAAACAAAATTGTCCTGGCTGAGAACTTTGAAGCTTGTGAAAAGGCTAAGCAGAAGAAGAATTGAACTGGATAATTCAAAGCCTACAGGACATAAACAGTTCAAAGGAAGGTGGTTAAAGAAGCTTGGTCACAAAGGTAAGAAGAAAATGTAAAAAACATCCTTTTCAATATTGAGAACTTTTCAGAAAGCAGGTATCATAGCTTAAGGCTGAAAAATATTGTTTTGATCTGAGACATTAAAGCTAATGTATGACTCAGTGGAGCTAGTGTAGTAGATTGGTTAGGATAAATAAGGCGAGGCAAGAACAGCACAGAATACTGGTTAATTTTCAACCATGTAGGAAAGGAGAGAAGTATTGTCATAGGTTTCTGGAGAAGAAACTTTTCATTTGTGTAATTTTATATTAATGAGAGAATACATGTTACAGATTAAAAGGTCATCAAGAAGCTGGAAAATATCAATTTTATTACCCCCAGAAATAGCAATAGTATTATTGTTTTAAATACCATTGCATATAATGCCTCTAACCAGAGAATCTTGGTTATAGTGAAAATTTTACTAGACACTGACAGTGTATGTGACAGGGATCCTTAGTTAAAGGAATCTATTTTTAAAGTACAAAAGAAAAATGAAGCATTTAGAAAAATGAGACAACATTAAGAAGTTAAGGTCAAGCTGGGAGGTAAAGGCACATGCCTTTAATCCTAGTACTTGGGAAGCAGAGGCAGAAAGACCTCTGTGAGTTTGAGGTCAGCCTAGTCTACAGAGAGAGATCCAGGTTAGGCCTGGAAAGCTGCACAAAGAAACCCTGTCTCAAAAACAATATCAAAAATAAACAAATAAATAAATAGAAAAGAAAGAAGTTAAGATAAAAAAATGTCAAATGGTAAATCAAAGGGTCAGCACCCAGCAAAAGCAGTCATAGATGTGCATGGCAAAGAGTTAATACTAAGTCAGAGTTCAATCAGCACCAATGGCATCTGGTGTCTGAGTTCCTTCCCTACAGATATTTAACAAAGAATATTTAGATTCTTTTTGTCCTATATGAATTATAAGGTGTAAAATGAGCACAGTATTTCATGGGGTAAGGGAAATAATACCTTATTTAAGAAAGGAGAGGGTAGAGAGAGAGAGAGAGAGAAGAAATCTGTAAAATGCTTCCTCCTTTTTTTTTTCCTGCAAGGCTGCTTTGGAAAATTTTCCACAGCTTTCCCTGGACTGTGATTCATCAGTTTCATATCCTCAAACATAATTTGGAGCATTTTACTTTGTACAAAAAAAGAAATGTATCTACTCATCAAATGATGTGTGCTTTCAGAGTCCTGGATCCACACACAGCCTTACAGAATACTGAAGTAGCTAGCGGTCTCCTAAGTCATTTGACTGCATTTTCTCTTCTTTAAAATAAGGAAGTTTGAAAATATGGTCTCTAGTGTCCCTATCATGTTAAAATTAAATTATTATCATTCTATCGGGTCTTGGGAATCTGCACATTTTTCTCTGACTTATAGTAAATGTGGTTTAGGCAATTGTTTGTTTGTGTGTGTGTGTGTGTGTGTGTGTGTGTGTGTGTGTACATGAAATTAGGTAGTTTAGTTGTCAGGCAATTTAAGCATATTAACTCTTTAAACCATAAAAATCATCGTCTAGTGCCCTAAAGCAGCAATTTACTAAATGGTATTCTAAGTAGCCTGGAAAATTTAATGGAGCCTCTAAAAAATGACCAAAAGCTTTGGGCTAGAAATTGTCTTTAAATTGTCCAGTATAAAAACCATGTTGATGCAAAGATGACAGCCATTAAGATGGTTTCATATATAAACGACGCACAGTCACAGACATTGTGGTGATTTATTCCCAATGAAACACACATTTGCTGACACAGAGCAATCTTAAAGTGAAATTGTCCTCTAATATACCATGATATAGCTTTCAAATCAAGAGTTGCCATTAAACAGCTAAGAATTCTTCTACATAAATGAAATAAATGATCCATTTATTCTGCTGCCAGAATTTTACCAAATATTTTAATTTAACATCTCACAGTACACGATAGCATTAAAACATAGGCTCTTAAAAGAAGTCAAGATTTGCCTCAAATATTTGACACAAAGTATCTATAATGGGCCAAGACATAAGAGGATTAATCACTTGAGTTATCACCATATCAAGATAAAAATGTGTTCCAGCTTACTAGCCACATAATTGGGAAAGGCAGTAAAGATTTGTGACATCCCATTAAAATGTGTACTAATCAATGAAATGGATTATGTTAGGGAGAAATCCTCACTGCAGAGGCAACATGGAGTTCAGGTTTTCATCTATGTAATGTTAGGAACATTAAGCCATTTTCTTCAAAACTTTTACTTTGGTTGTATTCCCAGTTTTCTTTTGCTTGTTTCTTTCTTTCTTTGTTTTGTATATCCTGTCTATTCAATATGAGAACAGCATACTCTTCTCTAGATAATGATTAAGCCTTACCTAATACTAGCTAACTTTGTGTAGAACAGATACCATGCAGTCATCATGCAGTGTTATGTGGATTTTGAGAATGGTTTGGGACTGTTCCCAAATGCCACAAGTCCCAAACCATCAGAACATGTACATCTCGACATGCACATATGACCTCAGTTCTGCAAACTCTCTTGGTCCAAATCCAAAACCAGCTTATGGGTAAGGACCTGTAGGAACTGCAGAAAAGCTCTGGTCTTAATAAATCAAGGACTTCCACTACTACCTTTAAGCATGAACAAATAAAAAATCAATTTTCTAAACCAACATGAATTTTATTTTAACTTACTGTCAAATATATCCTTATGATTGCACAGACTAAGATAGAATTCTTCTCGTTGGTTTAAGCTTTTATTTCTATATATCAAACAAGAATATAAATTTTCTATCTACACTGATGAGGCCATTGAATATCTAAATACATGTACTTGAAAATAGTGAAATAATTTAATGCATGAGAGTTTTGTTTGTGTTGAAAAGAAATCAGCTTCTTTATGAGGAATCAAAAGCTATTTTCATCTCACATTTTGATATAAAGGGCTTTATTTATATGCTTTGGGTTTCTTAAGTCAAAATTATTGTTGTGTCCAGATGTAGAGTGCACAAAATAAGACAGAAAATCAAATTATTAGGTAAAACACAAAATATTCTATGGTATGTTCCACTAAGGGCCATGAGAAGAGATTTTATCTTGAATTTAACTCATACTGAGGTATTTGAAATAAAAGAGAACTTGTATCATATAGTAGAAGGGACACAGGGACAGCTGAGCTACTCTACACAGCTGTGCAAACATCACTACTGTAAAAGATGTTCCACATTTAATAGGCTGTGTGCACTACTTTTATTTTTATTTAAAACATTTCAGTTGCTCTTGAATTAGACATACCTTTAAGTTTCTGAATATTAACATTGCCAATATAATTAATGGTCCAATTGTATCCTTTATTAGATGTTTTGTTGTGGTTTTGCAAGGCAGGGGATTAAACTCTTGGCCTTGTACTTTTAAGGCAAGTGTACTCTGAGCTACGTCTTCTGTCCTCAGTTGCTAGAGAGGACTCTGTAAATACTGAAAGCACACACTCGTACTTTGAATGTTTCAAGTGTGCATGTGATTGACTTGGTTAACACTGCATATCTTTTCCTTTATCACTGGGAAGATATACTTAAACTTGGCCCTGTGACAATACCATGACCCCCTCCTCCCCTACATGTGATTCCAAAAAAACCCACTAGCAGCTTTCAATCTTTTTGTTTGATGACATTTTCCTCTACTTCTGTCTCTCTGGCCAAGCTATCTTTTAGGAACTGAGACACTCAATGGACCACCATAAACACTCAAGGAGACCCAGTATGGATCAAGTGAGCTGGCCAATGCAGGCCATTAAAACCAATCAATGCATTGATAAATGAGGATACTGTAAGTGAGAAAGCCCTGTGTATTTCCATGCGTGCCTGTGCCAATGTGTGTATATATATATACATTTTGCCTGTTTGGCAAAAGTATTTATCTCTTGAATTCCAATGAACTACCATATACAAAATAGCTCTAAATGATCCAGAGAATAGCAGTAAATAGGATGCCCCATTCAAGATGCAGAACAAGTCCACAGGGCAGTTTGAGAACAAAGTCTCTACCAGTGAAATTCCATTTTCCTCAGGGAGATCAGTCACATTTTCTTCTTTGAAACCTGTCTTCTATTTAGCAAAAGCCAACATTAGCAACAGAGGATAAGTCCACTAATGCACAAAAAATACCGGGGTGGGGCATGGTGGCACACACCTCTAATACTCTCATTCAGCAGGCTGAGACAAGATTATTGAATCTCAGGGAACATCCTGAAGAATATGAGTTCCAGGTTAACATGGGTTTACATAGTAAGGCCCTGTTGTGGGAGCTGTGGGCCTGCTTTTCGTCCTGCCTGGCTCCCACATGGCTAGCTTATACCCCAAAATAACAACACACAAACTGTATTTTTGTAAACACTGCTTGGCCCATTATATCTAGCCTCTTCTCGGGTAACTCTCACACCTGGACTAGCCCATTTCTAATAATGTGTGTAGCACCAGTCTTACCCGGAAAAATTCAGCATGTCTGACCTGGTGGCTTGCTTTATC
>NW_004949099.1:18211014-18212539 GCF_000317375.1 Microtus ochrogaster | reverse complement strand
CTCATCTAAGAGAGGCTTCCTGACTCAGCTTTAGCTGCAAAGCTCTGCAGCTCTTAAGAGGTCTTGCCACGAAACACTTAAATGGTGTTGATAAAAGCCAACTGAATACTTGTTTGTTTTCAGCCGTAACAGGAAAAAAGTTGTGCTGTTTTAAAATGCAGGTTTTCTGGGCCATCCTGCCAGGGCAAACTCTGACTCAAACTCAAGCAGGTAGTCTGACTGAATGTGGTCTGTGAGCAGAATGCTGCAGTTTGTTTGCTGGCAGGGACCTTAAAACACTATAGAGTTGTGGAGGTAAACATGGCTACAACTGGTACCTCCACCATGAGGCTGGAAAGCTAAGGAATGGGCTGGATCTAGCTGCCAAAGTCACGGCTTTAATCCTACCCATATTGCTCCATAAATTAAAGACTCATGTGGTCAAAAAAGAGACATATACAGTAAAAGAAAGATTCAAAGAAAGAAGAAAACTTTTAAATGATTTACAGTGTGTTGAAAATATATGCAGACTAAAAGTTAAAGTTCTTAAAGTAAAAAACAAAAAAAAAGAAAGAAACAGAGTAGTTGGGTGTGGTAGTACACACCTTTAATCCCAACTCTTGGGAGGCAGAGGGAGATTGACCTCTGTGACTTCTAGGTGTGGTGGCACATGCCTTTAATCCCAATGCCTGGGAGGCAGAGACAGGGGAATCTCTGAGAGTTCAAGGACAGCCTGGTCTATAGAGTTATTCCAGGTCAAAGATACAGAGAACCTGTCTCAACAAGCAAAAAATAAAAATAAACAAAACAGAGGTTAAAATAAAACGCACAAAGATGGAAAATACACAGAGAATTTTGATACTGTATGCTATTATGCTCTGTTTGAATTGTTTGAATGCTGAGAAAAAGGAACAACTGCTAAAAAATATTTGTTTATAAATGCTGCTGAACTAATCCAACATAGATATTTTGGAAATTCCTTGACTTCAAAATTTGGATCTAAGGACATGATGCTTTGGAAAGGAGTTTCTTATTTTGTTTTCACAGAGGGTGAGAGTCTGGGGATTGTTTCTATTCCAATATGGTATGATGGACCACGCTCTCCTTCAGAAAATTGCTTCTCTCAACTGCCAACTGAGATGAAACTAGCACACAGGTTATACCATGAAAGACCTAATTAACAACGCCCCCATTCAGTAGAAAGCAGTTTGGAGAGAAAAAACTGTGCCCATGTTCCCAAATATGGTTTATAAATGTTCTTTTACGTTTAAAGGGGGATATGATATAGCTATGAATAATTTGCATTGATATGGATTTTGCTTTAGTGATATTAATTTAAGGTCAATTTTGTTATATGTATATGTGTTTCTGCTCTTCATTAAGGTATTGTGATTGTGTAGTTAATGTAAAAATGTAATGTATATAGGTTGTTAATAGATAATCATAATAGTCAAGTTTGTAGTCATGTTAGTTAAGATTTTCTAGATGTACATAGATATATTTTAGATAGGCATTCTTTATATCTTTCAAAGATTTTAGAATATGG
>NW_004949099.1:18196596-18210183 GCF_000317375.1 Microtus ochrogaster | reverse complement strand
AGAAGAGGCTAGATATAATGGGCCAAGCAGTGTTTAAAAGAATATAATTTGTGTGTTGTTATTTTGGGGCATCAGCTAGCCAGCTGGTCAGGAGCCGGGATGTGGGAAGAGGCCCACAGCTCCTACAACAAGGCCTGTCTCAAAAGACCTGAAATCAAACAAGTCCTCCATGGCCTAGTCAAGTTAATATATAAAATTAACCACTACTGAAGGGTAGATTGTGGATAGCAAAGCACGAAGAATATTTTTACCAAATAAAGAGGTTTGAGAGGGCTTTGTATAACCCACAGTAATTATAAAATTATTCATGTTTCAAATCAAACAAGAAGGGAGTAAAAGACAGAATCATTTTACAAACAGTATTAACATCTTGTAAAAGTGAGAACACTTACATTTAAAAACAAAAAACATTGCTGATAATTATCATGGCTTTCTAGATGCTAAGTTGAAATGGCCTTTATTCGTTTTGTAATTGTTGCCAGAGTGCCAGTTTTCCTTGCCTATGCTTATCTGGGCTCAATGTCACTGCCATTAAGAACAAAATACCTTTCAGTCCCTGCCTGGACTAGAGTGAAATGGTTATCCACAACTTAAAATTGCTGCTTGTACAAGGAATCTCTGGCTGTTAAAATAAATGGAGCTGAGGCCCTGATGATTTCAAGGGAAAAAAAAAAAGGAACAAAACACCTTTTCCCATGGAAAGCCTGAATCTTGAGTATCACCAGAATATCATCTTTATTATGATGTGTTACCATCACATAAAAAAATGTAAACTCTTTAGCCTTGGCTGGATTTTCTTCCTGAGAAACCCTGGAAGTCTACAGTATAAATCTTGTCCTAAACATCTTTCCCTCATCCCCAGTTTAGCACCTAACTACTGAGAGATCCAGGACGAGTTAGGATGTTATTAGAGGAAATTCACATTTTCTTTTGAAAAAGAAATCTTGGTGAAACATAAGGAAATAATAGAGGTCATATTTTACATCTGTTCTTTTTCTAGACAATGGCAGACTTTTGAGACTTAGTCAGGTTCTTTTTTTTTTTTTTTTTTTTTTTTTTTTTTTTGTTTTGTTTTTTTTCGAGACAGGGTTTCTCTGTGGCTTTGGAGCCTGTCCTGAAACTGGTCTCGAACTCACAGAGATCCGCCTGCCTCTGCCTCCTGAGTGCCAGGATTAAAGGCGTGCGCCACCATCGCCCGGCTTAGTCAGGTTCTTAAATATGAAACGATTTATCAATGGAATTTCCATGTTTCTGAGTGGAAAGCAACATCACTGGGTTACCCAAAGAGTTCAAAATTTCTTTTTTTTTTTAAACAGTAATTCTCAATAAAAGAATTATTCCTCATATGTCTGTACTATCTTCTTTTGCAACACTGTAAACTGAGCAGATTTTGCTGTAAGGTTTTGCCTGATTTGTATTGCAATTATTTACATTTGCATATAGTTTCTAATATTCTGGCTTGTGTATTAAGTTTGAATGCTGGATAAAAATACTTTGGATTTGAAAAGGGCTGTGGAAGTGATAACATTACTTTAAACTGGAAATCACAGACATCTAGTGAGGTATGATGGTTAGACTTGTCAATACTGAACTTAGAATCACCCAGGAGACAGGACTCTGGGCCTGTTTATTAGCAATTATATAGATTCGATTAACTGGAGTGGGAAGATCCACCTTAACTGTGGCTAGAGTATTGGACTGAATAAGAGGGAGAAAAAAGAGCAAGCTGAGATCACACATTCATCACTCTATGCTTCCCGACTGTGCCCTCTCTGATTCTGGAGATACAGTTTTTAATGGCAGAATAGGGCAAGACATAGGGATAGAAGGTGGCGGATGCCATTGCAACACTGAGGACAGAACTGGATGCTGGATCTGCAAAACCTAGAGTTTAATGTGGTTGTGAGCTGTCATGTGCATGCTAGGAATCGAATCCTGGTCCTCTGAAAAAGCAGCAAGTGTGCTTCCCCTCTCAGACTTCTATCCAGCTCCTGTGAATTCTTTCAATGTTTCGATAAACTCTTCTTCCTTAAGTTGCATTAGTCTGATATTTTGTCACAGAAACAAGACAAGTAACTAATAAACCAGTCATTATGATAATTACCATCAATCCAGCATTTACCCAGTGCCAGGCACTGCAAGCTCCATGAAAACGCTGGCTTCCTCTGTGCCAGTCTCACAGCCCACTCAATGCCTAAAACACTGTCTTAATTATAACAATGCTATGAAACATTTATTCACCATGGAAGCTTTGGTTTGCTTGATGAAAACAGCAATTTTTGTTAAGTTCCATCTATTACTTTTATTTCTTTTTTTAAAATGAGCTCTACATTTTTATTTGCTCCCCTCCCTACTTCTCCCCTCCCCTTCAACACTCTCCCAATGTCTTCATGCTCCCAATTTACTCTGGAGATCTTGTCTTTTTCTACTTCTCGTGTAGAATACATCTATGTATGTCTCTCTAAGGGTCTCCATTGTTGTCTAAGTTCTCTGGGATTGTGATTTGTGATCTGGTTTTCTTTGCTTTATGATATGAAGTAAATGCATTTTAGGAAGAATATGACATGAGTTCAACATCACAAAACTCATTTTTTACTTTCCTTTTTCTTTTTTTTTTGTTTTTTCGAGACAGGGTTTCTCTGTGGCTTTGGAGCCTGTTGTTTCCTTTTTCTTTATTCTTTGTGTCTTTCACATCATGCCTCTCAGCCCTTTTCATTTCCCATCCTTGTGTACCCACCCTCTGCCCTTAGAGCCCCATAAAATAAAATTTAAGAGAAAAAAGAAGAAAGAAAATAAAGGGGGGGATCTCATCATGCTCATCATGGAAGCTGTAGACTGAAATAGTGAGTCATGCAGTAAGCTCCTTTGTCTATATATCTTTACTTGTAAGAGTTCATTGCAAAGAGTTCGAGGCCTATGGTTTCTGCCACACTATTGATGCTAGGCTTTCACTAGAACTCTCCTAGATTATCCCATTGTTGCCCCATGTTGTGGAAATTCTGCAGCTCTGGGTCTGCAAGACCGGACCAGTCCCTTCATGTGCTCAAGCACACAAAGTAATCTTGATAACAAAATTGAAAAAGAGTTATTGTCTAGTGGATACTGACTTTCAATTAGGGGTGGTGAAAAATTCAGGATATGGTGCGGTAGAGAGAGCTCAGTAGTTAAGACCATTATCTGTTGTCTAGAGGACCCGGGTTTGATTGACCCAGCACCCACAAGATGGCTCACAATCATCTGTAACTCCAATTCCAGGTGATATCATGACCTTTTCTGTCTTCTGTGGTGCATAGACATACATGTAGGCAAAATACCTATACATATGCAATAAATTTAAAAAGTTATGAAGATGGATAAAGGTGTTGTAAGAACACACTAAACTGTCTAAGTTAAAAGAAGTTCAAATGGTAAATTCTATGATTCATATATTTTTCTTTTTTATTGATTTTTATTGAGCTCTACATTTTTCTCTGGTCCTCTCCCTGCCTCTCCCCTCCCCTTCAACCCTCCCTCCAGGTCCCCATGCTCCCAATTTACTCAGGAGATCTTGTCTTTTTCTACTTCCCATGTAGATTAGATCTATTCATGTCTCTCTTAGGGTCCTCATCCTTGTTTAGGTTCTCTGGAATTGTGATTTGTGGGATGATTTTCTTTATTTTTCAATTCAGCCATAGAGAAAACAAAATAATGGCTTTTTAAAAAACATGATGAAATGGAAAAAAGCTAGGTTAACTGAAATAAATCAGACACAGAAAGATAACAACTGTATATTTTCTCTGTATGCATAGCCTAGATGTTTACTGTATGTGTCTATGTGCATGTGAGTCTGTTGGTCATGAAATTAGGAAGAAGGTCATAATAGGGAAGAAAGAGGTAGGAAAAGAGGTCCACCACAATACACAGGACATGAAAAAAAAGTATGCTACTAGAGAAAGAGGGAGCCACAGAAGTGCAGCTAGGGGAGGAGATGGGAAGGATACCAAAGGAGGAAAATGTGAAAATGTTATAATGAAACCTATATCGTTTTATGTTACTTAAAAATAATTAAAAACGAGTGTGTTTATGGTAATGGTTTGAGATGAGAGAGCTTTTAGATAATTGAGAACAAAGTCTCAATTTTTAATAAAAATGTAACTATTAACATGAAATCCATTTTATTATAGTACTGTACATGTTACAAGAAACAAAGTCCTTTTTTGTTTTCTCTCAATATTCTTCTTAAAACTTATCAAGTGATATTGTCAAGGTATTCTTATGTTTTGTGGGATAAGAAAAACTTATAGCCAACATTGGTGTTAAAGCCCTTTCTTAAATACTCACAGCTTACATCTACATACAAATGCATGTACAACCACACTGAATTAAAAAAAAGCATAAGGCTTTTCTAAGCAACTAGTAAGATTACAAATTGCATCTTAGTCCTTGAAATGTGATGTATGCATTATTTTTCTTCCAATAAATTATATATAAAAAGGGCAGATGAAAACTACAACCTTTAATTCTGAGGAGGACAGAATATACCATAATTCATCCCAAATAATATAGCAAGTTCCCCTGACAGAAGCAGGTCATCAAACATTTATCAACCCTGTAACACTTGATATTTACAGGATTTCTACTCTTTCCCTTGACCCCTCATAAAAACTACAGACAGTTATAATCCCATGCTTTTTTTTTAAATCATACCTACAAATATTGCAGTTGTATTTTATGAGCAGTATAATACCATAGTTCTAGACATCAGGGGTTGATTAGGACATAGGCAGTAACCAATAGCACTTTAGAAGTCCTAAAATGTGACCATCCTGTCCAGGAGAAAGTACCACCATTTTGTTTTGTAGCTATACCACTCAACTATTGGATCTCACCATGACTGGCAGTATCTCAACACACACCAAATCAAGGAAATTGTCCACCATCCCTAAGTCTATTTTGCTCAAGATTAAAAAACAAATTCTTGTTGTTGTGAAGGTAATTTTTTAAATAAATGAAATCAGAAGGGAATCACTTTCTTGAAACTCTAGTCATTAATTTAGATATTACAAACCAAATAAGTTATCATCTTTATCATAAGGAAGCAAGGGACATTTATGTTTATACCATCTGAGCCTCCTATACAGATGTAAAATAAATTCAGCAAAAGATTTTGATGATAGAACATTCTTTATCTCATCAGTAACTGTACACTACTTTATTCTGAAAGCCACTTTTCCAATTTGGACAAGCAATTGCATACACCATTTTAATAGAACACAATGTAAATTAAAGAATAGTATGTGAATTTCTCATGTCTTTGTAAAATAAAGCAGGTAAAATATTATTTATAATCTGGATTTTGGATTATGGCTTCTAGGACTGTAAAGAGTATGTTTAATCTCCACTCCCAGGGGTATTATAAGGAATGAGCAGACATTCCTTGAGAACCTAGTAGATGCCAGTTCTCATACTAAATTATTACACCTATATAAGTTCTTTTTAACCCTATAAATTCTCCCACCAAGTATTGAGATCAATATTCTAATCTCCATTTATATTTGGTACATTTGAGCATCTCTAAGTACTTGTAAATGATAAAATAATTACAGATTCAGGAGTCCAAGGTCAAAGCCCTCTTTTATGTTCATTGTAACCCTTCACGCAACACTTCGATAATGTAAGAAGACAAAAACAGGATACTTTCATGGTTTATATGACATCAAGAACTATCAAAATCAGCTTGGGTCATGCAGTAACTAGCACACTTACGCTAAGATTAATAATCCAAGCACTATCTCCAGTGGATAAAGATCACAGGGCAATCCAGTTGCTAAAAATATTGGAGAATGTATTTAAGGATTGAGAGGAAGTCTCAGACTTCTTCTTTGTGATCTCTAAAGTGACCTACCTTGAGTCATTGACCTTAACATTGTTATTTATGGAAAAAGGCTTGAAAATGTGTATCTGATGGGAGCAACCTATAAAACTAAACATTGTAAGTCTAACTATCCCTGAAGCTAAATGTTGCTCTAAACACTGACTGCATTTCGTGGTTTTAATTCTAGTTCCTTCTTAACATGATCTCTGCATAAATATAAAAGTACCTTCATTTGTGTTATTAACTGCAACATTAGTATCAGTTATCTGGACATAAAATGCAAAGAAACAAATAACTAACTAACGAATGAATGAATGAAACCAAGTGTGTCAACACTGTCTTTTGACAATGTTATTATTTAAAAATGTTTAAATGTTAAAAATGGAACTGCACTATTTATTTCAAATGATTTTTTTCTAAAAGCTAAAGATAAATCAAGATTTCTCATATTCATAAAATATAAACAGCTTTTCCGCCCATTCCCCTCTCCCCCCAGCGCCACTCCGGCTGTACTGTGCTCGCTTGCTCCGCAATGTCAGGCTAGCGCAGCCGTCCCCAGCCGCCACCATGATCATCTACCAGGACATCATCAGCCATGATGAGCTGTTCTCCGACATCTACAAGATCTGGGAGATCGCGGACGGGCTGTGCCTGGAGGTGGAGGGCAAGATGGTCAGTAGAACAGAGGGTAACATCGATGACTCGCTCACTGGTGGGAATGCTTCCGCCGAAGGCCCAGAGGGCGAAGGTACCGAAAGCACAGTAGTCACTGGTGTTGACATTGTCATGAACCACTACTTACAAGAAACCAGCTTCACAAAAGAGGCCTACAAAAAGTACATCAAAGATTACATGAAATCACTGAAAGGCAAACTTGAAGAACAGAAACCAGGAAGAGTAAAGCCTTTTATGACTGGGGCTGCAGAGCAAATTAAGCACATCCTTGCTAATTTCAATAACTACCAGTTTTTTTTTATTGGTGACAACATGAATCCAGATGGCATGGTTGCTCTCCTGGACTACCGTGAAGATGGGGTGACTCCATACATGGTTTTATTCATGGAAGGCTTAGAGATGGAGAAATGTTAACAAATTGGATCTATCACCTGTCACCATAACCGGCTGCTGCTTCCCATCCATACAACACCAGGACTTAGGACAATGGGACTGATGTCCCCTTGAGCTCTTATTTTGACCATGAGTTATCTGGAGTGGAGACATTGTCTATTTCTTTTTTTTTTCTTTATTTTCTTTAAAGAAAAAAAAAACACGTCATGTAGGTTGTCTAAAAATAAAGTGCATTTAAATTAAAAGGAAAAACAAACATATTCAAAGGGGTGATACAACAATGTCTCTACTCGCAAAAAGAGTCAGTGGAAAGTGGAAAGGAAATCTGAAGATGAGAACAGTAAGCAGAAAAGAAAGACACGCCCTACCATAAGTGTGTATATACATGTGTGTCTGTGTGTGCATGTGTGTGTGAATATGTGAATGTGAGGTGTGCGTGTGTGCTCACGTGTTAACACGTTGGGTGCTAGAGGAAACGATCTGTATCCAAAGGCTGTCTACTTTGCCTTTTTGAGACAGGGTCTCACCACTAGTGGCACAGAGCTTGCCATACAGGCTTGGCATTTTGGACCGTGACCCCCGCCCCCCCCCCTGCCCCCCCGGGTCTGCCTGACTCTTTCTCTCCAAAATTGGGATCATGAGTGTGCTTCCCCCTGCTGCTTTGTATGGAATCAAACTCAGGTCCCCTTGTTAGCAAAGCAAGTGCTTTACCAAAACCCCTCCCTTTAGGCAACCATAATTCAAATAAATTTTTCAGCCCTATTTGGTTACCAAGGGAGTCAATTTAAAAAAAAAAATGAGGGGAAAATCCTATCCTGAACTCATATTCTTTTGAATGCATAGTAAATTAACAGCAGTAAGGATGAATATGGAAAGTAATCCAAAAGAAAACTGTAGTTTTCACCCACATATATCTAAGTGAATTAATGATTTCCCTTTATTATAGTAAATGTGTCGAGGCTGTAAAGTGTGAGGAATAATTAAAAATGTAAGATTAAAAGCTTGAAACTTTGCCCAGCCCATATTAATGAAGCACCGTGCTTAAGCAGAAAATGGAGATAAAAATAAAACTATGAGAAAGAATCATCAGCAGAAATTTTCAAACACACATCCAAGAAAAAAATGAACTAAATAACAGTTTGAAAAGTAAAGTCATGGAAGACACATAAGCCATTCAACTTTAAACATGGTGATGGCAGGAGAAACTACACAAAGAGTCAAATGTAACCGAGAGAAATAATCATTGAAAAGTCAAACAGTAGCTGAGAAAGTGAGAATTCAGCAGTTTAGTAGCATTGGCAAAACTAAAAACACAGGGGGTTATAAATAGTCCTTACTCTGGTCATGGTAGTGTGAGATTTTATTCCTATCCCTGGGTGGGTGGGGACAAGTGGATCACTTGGGATGACTGGCTAGTCAGCAGAGAGAAAGCAACTGAGGATTACCCTCTATACGATCCCTTGCAACCTCCCCCACAGAAAGACAGAGAGACAGAGACAGAGACAGAGAGAGACAGAGACAGAGACACAGAATTCTGAAATGAGGGAATTACACTGGTCAAAGAGGATCATAGTGGAAAATTTTAACTACCTTCCTACAACAGGGGAAGTGAATAGGGATATAAAGGAAACAATGACTTAAAATTTCCATGGAAAATAAGACCACTTAAGCAATTTTTAAAAAGTCTATCTTTGGTCCCATTAGGAACAAAGCAAGCTGACATCCCACGGAATAAAAAATGCTAGCTGTAAGTACTCTCAACAAGGAATTCACTGAAGTTACAAGATGTAAAGAGGCTCAGAGAGGGTAGGAATCAGCTCAAACTGGAAGCAAAAAATTCTATAGAGTTAAGAGTTTAAGAGCAATGTTAAGTAAAAGAATTTCCAGTTAGAGAGACCAGAACATGCAATGATAGTCGAGCTGTAGGTAAAGCATTCAGGTGATAACATATTCCTGGTTGTCCTGAATTGTAAGGAACATCCTGGTATGTCCTTAAAATCGAGAGCAAAAACACAGGAGAGAACTCACGTAATTAAATGCCATGGTGTTGCACTATGAAATTTTTACTTAAGTCTACATGTGTTGAAATCCCCTGAGGAGTTATATGCCAGAGAATGGAATATGTTCAGCTCTGTGGTTACAGAAAAGGTTTGTGCAAGTGGTATGTCTAAAGTTCATGTTTTAAAAAAGGAAGACAGGATCTAACCCCTAAGCAGCCTTCTGTTTTCTCATGGGAAAACCTCAGATGACAGTGTGTGTGTGTGTGTGTGTGTGTGTGTGTGTGTGTGTGTGTGTGTAGGGCTGTCTGCAAGTGAAGGGGAGATACAATAGTGTGAAGTGTTAGCACAGAGCTTGTTTCCTAATTGCTTGTATGGAAGACGGGTACTGCTATTGTGCTTTATAGAGAGATAAAACAGAGCTACTCAGACTAAGAGGGTGGGAATGTGGTGGACCATGCACAGTGAAAAGACTTTCAAAGGATAAAGAAATGGAGATGGGACAAGGAGAACCTTAAAAAGATAGGACCAAGAGCTTTCTTAGTTTCTTTTTGTAAGTTTTAGCTGACCCACGAAAATAGAACCTATTTTCTTTTTTATATCTGTATATATTGTGAAATATTCGTATCGTGTATTGTCTTCTCACATGTGTAGAAGTTAACTTCCTCAGGTAGATTTTACTTTGATTTTGATACAAAGTCTCTTGTTGTCTTGTAAATTTTTAAGCATACAAGACTGTCCACAGGGACACTTTTGTCCTCATTTCCCTAATGCTGGGAATAGGAGCGTACCTCCCCCTGCTTCCCAGTTCCTTCTTCCTCTTTCCCTTCTTGCCTTCCCCGTCCTCTTCCTCCTTGTAGATTCTAGGGATTAAATCACATCTTTATACTTCCATCACTCTAAGACTGAGCTGTTATGTCTCATTAGCAGCAAGGAGTTCTTTAGAAATGAGGTACAAGAGAAAGAAGGACAAACTCCTCACCACCTGAGGGGTTGGGGAGATGATGAGGGATTGGGCAAGTGATAAAGGGTTGGGAAAGATGATAAGGGGATGGGAGAGATGGTGAGTGGTTGTGGAGTTGATGAGTGGTTGGGGGATATAATGAGGGGTTGGATGTAGATGATGAGGGGTTGGAGAGATAATGAGGGATTGGGGAGTTGATGAGTGGTTGGGGGATATAATGAGGGGTTGAAGGGAGATGATGAGCGGTTTGAGGGAGATGATGAGGGGGTGTGAGGAGATGATGAGGGGTTGGGGGAAATGATTAGGGGTTGGGGAGATGATGAAGAGTTGAGGAGGATGATGAAGGTTTGAGGAGGATGATGAAGGTTTGAGGAGGATGATGAAGGCTTAGGGAAAGATGATGCACAGCTTCCTTGTCACCCAGACTGGGAATAGCTTCAGACAAAATACATAGTGTGATAGAATTCAATATCTTTATGTCAACATATTAATTATGTCTAAGAAAGAGGAGACATGTATGTATAAAAAAATCTCTTTGGGGGGCTGGAGAGATGCTTTAGAGGCAAAAGGCCATCTGACACTTTTGCAGAGAGGCCAAAGTTTATTCCCATCTTCTACAGCAGGTGGCTCACAACTGTCTATAACTCCAGTTCCAGGGGAATCCGACACACTTACATTCATATAGTGAAAATACTCATACATTTAAAACATAAATAAATAAAATATTTAAAGAGAAAGAAAAAAAGGCATTACTTAGTTTTCTACATTGTTGCCAATCAGATGTAGAAAAGAAAAAATACTAACAGAGATGTGGAAATCACATAAAGAGAAAGTTAATGTTCATTTTAAAATATACCAAATTGATGCTTGTAGGATATTTTTATGTTGGCTAGAAATGATTCATAAAGTCTTTGAGAAATCTAATTTAATATATTACCAATAAAAATATTTAATCCATACTTCATTTCACTGATACTTTTGATGAAAATTTCAGTAAAGATAAGACATAGTTATGAATAATGAAGATTATTTGCCATCCTTATCTCTACACACAAATGCATCATAAGCAGGCCTCTGTGAAGTACAAATGGGCCTAAATATAATGTGTTTGAATTGCTAAACTTCTGCATTTTTCAAGAAATCAAAAGTTCTAGCATTTTTACTAGATATTTTGCCCATTTTCACTTTACAAGTTAGTCCTATGCAATTTAATCTTTCAAAGAATCCTTTTGTTGATAAACTACAGAGAATACACATGCTGATTTGACCCAAACCTTGCAGTTAATAAATATGAGAGAGAATCTTATAAAAAGGAAATGAAATCAGGATTCTCACAGAAGGTTTTTCCTGAAGGGTAAAAATAATAGTGGTGTTTGACTTGCTTTTATACCTAGGAACAGAAGATGTCCTTGCCAAATATCTTTTAGCATAGCTTAAGTTGGACAGACACTTCCCAAAGATAAGCAAAGTATGAAAAGATAAAAATATTGGACAAAACAAAGTAAGAAAAACCCATTTCCAACAGCATTTTGAGTAACAACATAGAAAAGTTTGTATTTATCACACATAAGTTAAGTGACTTTTTAAAGCAAAAAGATAAACTTCAGGATATCTACTGCTAACATGGTCCGAAAGTCTTTCATTTACACTTTGTGTTATTTATTTGTGGTCTCTACTGGCAAAGCCCAATTTTATCTTTTATAGCCAGGAGGCTAAGCCTAAAATAAAGATTGTTCTTTACGATATATTTAAGGAAATATGGTTTAATTTACTTTCTACATTATCAGGACAGAGTAAATAACAAGCAGCTTTTCACATGCCTGATAGGTAGGTGGGATTCTACGTCTTGGTAGGTTAATATTGTTGTTAATTACTATCGATTAGTTTTTCTCCTGTGTGTCACTGGTTCTCACTGTCCCGAATGCTCACTGTTGTTAAACAAAGAACACAAATAAAAGCTCAGAGATTGGAAACTTGTAGGATCCCTATGTTGGAAATATAGATACTGCAATAAAATAACACATTTGCCTGAATGACATCCTCTTGTTTCTGTAATATATATCCTATGTGTACACTCTGTAACAGGACAAACCTACCAAGCTTGAGAACATAAAGCAATTCTTTGGAAATTAAAGTCAAAGATATTTTTCTTTTGATACATTTAGGTAAATTCGAGAGAAAAATAGTATGTTGATGAATATTCTATTATTTCATCACTTACCTTCAGAACTTTGAAAGGAAGGTCATTTGGGAATCAGTGCGATGGTTTCCTACCACATGAACATAGGAAAAAGACACGGACAAACAAGGAAAGTTTACTTCACTGTGATTTGCATTGAGTTGCACCCATATGCATTGTTTCTCCTTACCAGTTCTCTGCTGTGCGTACTCTCAAAGTTCATAACTAGAGCTAAGCTGCTATGTATTTCTACAAATATGCAATATGATATACAAGTATATATTCAACACATATATGAGAAATGGTGAAAATATTCCACATTTACGGTGTACAACAAATAAATGTCAATCTTTTATTACAGTGAAAACAATTCCTGTGCCTTCAATAGCACAGTATGCTATAGGATCATAATGTGTTACAGGAAAAAATGAATTTTCCCTTTAATTAATGACATGCTATTCCTTTAGTATACGCACGTTAAGATGGAAACTCACACAGGCTGTGAATCTACAGATCATTTACCACTCTCAAAATTGTGTTTCATCAATCAGAAACACTGAGTTTTTAAATATCTTTGTAATGTTACCATCATCAGGTTCAACATACAGATTTAAGGCAGTGGTTCATGCATTAACTAGAATTAGGGATAAATGAATAAAAATCAGAAAGCAGTTAATATAGGAAAAATTTCAGGTAACTGGAGACAGGAAAGAAAATAGACTAAAAGTCCAGCTATTCCCTGGCATCAGTAACTTCTTGGATACATACTAATGCAATTCAAGATGGTTTAGTCCAGTGACTTGGGCTTGATTCAGAAAGAAAGCTGAGTACAAAATTCACATCACTTCAGGGCTATTATCCTTATTAGCTCACAATTGTGCTGGTAGTGTAAGGATGGGCAAGGAAGAATGTTCTAAGATGAACTGGAAAACTGGAGTCTTATCCAATGCCACTCTACCAGGAGCTTTAATCAGCCAGATATCCCTTTCCTGATATTTATCTTTTATTTTTATAAATAAAATAATACCAATCAACAATTAGCAATAACATTGATCTCCAGAGCATAATAATAAGGACACACAGTACTAGATTTCATTTCCTGGCAAAGCATATGGGATTTATCCTAATTGAAAAGAATTAAAATAAACAAGAAACTATCATTCTACATTATTGAAACATGTCAAAATATTTTAGTACATTTAAATTTCATGTTTCTCTGTATATTTAATGGATAGGAACTCATTTCTAAACCAGGTTTCATTTTCAAAAAATTTTAAATTGTTACCATCCAGGCATTACAGAAAATAATTTCCATTAACTTGACAGGCCATTGTCTTGTCAGTTTTAGATAATTAAAGACTAGCCATTGGGTTCTGTCCCTATTTTATAATGGCTTTTATCTCATCAGGTTCAAGAATTTTGCAGTGCTTGCCAGTCTATGGTTAGCTTAATTAAAATCAATGAAGTTGAAAGTTTGCTTTCTCTCTCTCTCTCTCTCTCTCTCTCTCTCTCTCTCTCTCTCTCT
>NW_004949099.1:18186785-18195662 GCF_000317375.1 Microtus ochrogaster | reverse complement strand
GGGGAGGAGGCAGAAATCCTCAATAAATAAATAAATTAAAAAAAAAGAAAGAAAGTAGTATCTGGAACCAGAGAAAAGAATGTCCAATAATCAAGTGAGGATAGCAGAAGTCTATCAACAGGACCAACTGCAGGGATTCTGTGATTTCCAACCCTCATCAGCGATGTCCTTTGGTTTTTCTCTACAGTGGGTGTAGGGGCTGAACACATATCTCAGAGTGATGCCTATTTTTGAGGATGGAAATATAGACTAAGCAAATGTCATGAACAGTTCCAACTCCTACACAGCAGCACACCTGCATTCCCCAGATGTGTAAGTGAACTGCAGACACATTAAAACAACTAACAATTGGATGCGCTATGCTCCTGGGAAACTCAAATTCCTTCAGATTTACAATCATTTAAAAATATGTCTAAATACTATGATACATATTAAATCATATTAAATATTTTTCAATAAACTTGTATTTCTTGTGTGTGTGTGTAAGAGAGAGAGAGCGAGAGAGAGAGAGAGAGAGAGAGAGAGAGAGAGAGAGAGAGAGATAGAGTGAGAGAGAAAAAAACTTACTTTATGTTGTACATAGTTACAAGCATCTATGTGGGTGTATGTGCATGTGTGCGCATGTATATGGGTGTGTCAGTGTTCAGCCTCAGATGCTGTTAATCAGGTATTGTCCATCTTATTTTTGGAAACAGTGTCTCTCCTTGTCCCAAGCTTGCCAAGAAGGACTGGTTGAATGGCCAATGAGTCCCAGGAATCTACAATCTCTGCTTCTAAACTCTGGGATTATAAGCGCAGACCACTACAGTGAACATTTTTTAAAAATAAAAAATATGTGGTAACCTAGTTAATATTAACCAGCAAACTAACGCAACATAGAATCTCCTGAACAGAAAAAAAAAGATCTTCAAATGAATAATTATTTTTATCAGCTTAGTATTTGGACACTTTTATAAAGGTCTTTGGAAACTAACCTGCTGTAGAAGGCTACGTAAGAATGTTAGCTGAGAATCAGCCTGTAGGCAAGCCCAGAAATGAGCCAGAAAGTAGCATCTCCCCTTTCTGGTGGCTGACTCCAGGTTTCTACCATAAATTTTTATTCTGACTTCTCTGATGATGGATTGTGACCTGAAAGTAAGCCAAACAATACATTCCCACCCTAATTTGCTTCTGATAAGAGGGTTTCATCACAGAAATATAAGAGAGACTAGATCATGTTGGTTCTAGGAATCAAACTCTGGTCCTCACTGCCTACATGCTATGCACTATACTAAGTTATTTCCTCTGCCCCAAATTTAGCACACACAGAAACACACACACACACACACACACACACAAACACAAACACAGACACACAACACACCTATAAAGATAAGACATTTAATTAATTATTTAATTTTGTTGGTTTAATATAAAACAATATGTTTAATATTCTATTGTGGGTCTATTCGACATTAGTTTTTCTAAAACCTCTAAAATTTCTGAACATCTTTTGTAAACACAAAAATACCATTTTAGGCCGGGCGGTGGTGGCGCACGCCTTTAATCCCAGCACTCGGGAGGCAGAGGCAGGCGGATCTCTGTGAGTTCGAGACCAGCCTGGTCTACAAGAGCTAGTTCCAGGACAGGCTCCAAAACCACAGAGAAACCCTGTCTCGAAAAACCAAAAAAAAATAAAAAAAATAAAATACCATTTTAGAAGGTGTTTCTTTTGCCACAAGAAATGTGCAGTAAAATTGAAATATGTTGACAGGAAAGATCAGACATTGCAATCAAAGAAACAACACAGAGGTACAACTTCAAACTTGGACAAAGAATATTGGACAAAGAATATTGCATTTGTGTCTTTAAAACAGACAGACATGTCAGCTTAAGAATTCAGTCAATGAAAGATTGCATATACTATAGTGTATACAAATTGACTTATAGCTGCCTATAATGTCTAAGACTAAGTCACTAAATTTTATTATGTCTTCAAAATTTCTTTTCTCATTATATATTTCCATAATAAATTAACTCTCAGCTATATATCCTTAATGAGATCACTTGCTGGCACTGTAAATTCTGAATTGAGGGAATCAAGAAAGACTGGAATAATGCTTTTTGAAAGCAAAAGGAAAGCAAGTTTTAATGATCCTATGAATATTTTCTGTTTATATAAACTCATAACTCTGTAAATAACTGACACAGTGAATTCAAGAAGTAAGCAGCTGTGGTCCAACAACATTCTAACAAGGAAAGATCAACACCTAAGGACAATGGTGGCCATGGATGCTTTCCAAATATTATTCTTTGTGGGGCCCCCACTGTTATTTAGCAGTAATAGAATATGAAACAACTATGATTAGAATGCTATAAACTCTCAAAGCTAAAGTAAGAAATGACTAATGGCATCATAAGCAAATAAAAATGCCAAGAAAGTAATTTCAAACGAAACACCAAAGACAAATGTCACAAATAAAAAGAGGATTTCTTTTCTTTTCCACTTTTCTTTTCTTTGAATAGGTTCATCCACAGACTGATTGGACCAGTTTGGGAACATTTCTGAGCTTACAGGTGCATGAATAAATGCTTCCAAAACTGAAAAATACAAGTGAAAAGGAAAGCTTCAAGGCAGGAAAGTGGCAGTCAACAAGAAGCAAACTCAAAAGCTGTAAAAATCACAAACAATTGATCCTCTCTGTAATGAAAATCCTAAAGAAAATCTAGAGAAGGGATGAGAAGATAGAACAGTAATAATGACTAAAAACTCCTCAGCCACAATGTCAGATGCAAAATCACACATCCAGGATGCTGAGAAAACAGCAAATGGAATAAATGCCAACAAAATTCAACCTCATGGCTGCAGAGCTGGTTCAGAACATAAGAACTTTTACTGCTCTTCCCTAGGGGGTCAATTCTCAGATTCCATGTCCATTATCCTATAACCCCAGCAGCAAGTGATCCCCTTTGGCCCTCTATGGAACCTACAATTTGTGTGTGTGTGTGTGTGTGTGTGTGTGCGCGCGTGTGTTTGTGTTTGTATGTGCATGTATATGTATATGTATGTATGCTTATGTATATTTGTGTATATATGTGTGGTTGTGTATATATGTATATGTATATATATTATGTGTATATGCACAGATATAGTTTTTACTTTATTGAATTTTTCAGGAATGCGTATTATATGTATATGTGCATATATTCATATACATAATAAGTCTTTAGTCAACACAAAACATATACCTCCACATATTATAGTTAAACAAGAAAAAGGAAAAACCAAATTCAAGGAAAGAGAAAAGAACAGAACAGAAAAGAAAACAAGAATCCTTATGGAAATAGGAAAAAAGAGGGAAAAAAATCACCTCTCAACGATCAAAGACATGCTTTTTGGAAATCACAACATCCAAAAGATGGAGAGTATAATACTAAAATATTGAGAGAAGAAAACAGGGTATTCACAGTCTAGACTTGCTAAAATTGTCCTCTAAAAGCAAGGGAAAAGGAAAACTTCCTCAGACAAAAAATTAAAGCAATTTGTTGCCAATAACACCTTACAAAGCATGTTAAGACAGAGAGGGAAGATGTTATTTTAGATTACGTTCTGCATTGAAAAGAAAGAGCATTGAAGATGGAATAAGTGAAGATAAAATAGAACCATTTTCTTTGTATTACAGATGGTATATGTTAGCTTATTATAGTAACTGACTATATTTCATATATATGTGTGTGTGTTATATGTATATATAAATGCATATACAGCATGCAAACATATATGTTTAGGTATACTTACTTATAAGAGGAGTGAGTGAAGGAACTAATCCTAAAGTCAAGAGAAAGAAATTAGAATGATTTTATTATTATAAAGAACCTACACAATTGGAATAGGTTTCCATTACTGTAAAACTGTAGTGAGTTAAATCAACTCTTCTTGTGATTTCTTTTTTAATTGATTTTTATTGAGCTCTACATTTTTATATGATCCCCTCCCTGTGTCTCCCCTCCCCTTCAACCCTCTCCCAAGAGAAATCTTTATCTTGGTTCACAGTTTTAGGGTTTCAGTATATGATCAATTTGTCTGCTACTTTGGGTCTATGACAGTGCCATCCTTGATGGGAAATTAGGCAGAATGAAAGCCCATTAATTTCCTGGCTTGCATATAAAAAAAAATAAAGCCAACAAGAGCTGTAGACTATCTAACAAAACCCTAGTATCATGCATGAAAAAAAAAACTGCGTTGATAGCTATTCATCCTTGGAATCCAAGCAACTTCACAAGCATCATAGTCTATTGGTTGGCTCCAAGAAATGGAGGATATGTTACTACAGATGAAGATATTGCATATTTTAGCCTCGGAATTTGGAGGAATTGAGCTGGATCTGACATGGAAGATTCCTTCCTGATTACTAGGTTTCATAGTATGAGAAGGCGCAAGGCAAATTCACAGAAAAGAAACTCATCAAAAGTGCTACCCAGCTGTGACACCAAGAAGCACAATGTAAACAGCATGGCAAGATATGTTCAAAGCTGATACACCAAGAGCCACAAGGTAAATAGCATGGCAAGATATCTCCAAAGGGGCAACATCCATTGCTTGGTAATAAACAAGAGCTGTCTAACTGAGCTCTAGGACTGCTCAACAGGAGTGAATTCATGCCTGGTACCATATACTGAGTCATCCACTTGTTGCTGGTAAGGCCATAGAACTGAAAGGAGAACCTATTACTGCTACATTACAAATTCTAGCTACATTCTAGGTATTTATCCTTATACTCATAGATAAGGAGAGCCTCATCCCACAACCACACGTAAGTTGCTTCTGTTTGAACATATGGAGACTATTACAGAAAGGCAAATGCTTGTCAAAATGCAGAAAATAACTGACCATGGGTGGCTAATCCCATCTGACACATCTATAATACAACCCATAGTTCTATGATCAGACATCATTAAAGATGAGATGTTGGTGGGTGGCAGAAATACAGTTAAGAGCCAGAGGACCAGGATGTCAGCTTAGAGATTGTCTTCTGAATATGACAGGGAACCTGCAGCCATGCAACAACAACAATATGGTTGCCTAAACAAGACCTGAGTAATGGCAATACCAGATAGCATCCCTGATAGGGGAAAAACAAACCCAATTGCAGACAGTGACCCACAACTAGAAGACCTACAAGAAGAATCAATGTTCCCCAAGAATAAGGCCTCTAATTGGTTATTCCATATCAAGTGTAAAATCATAAAAGTATGTATTTTTGAGTAATACTAAATGAACCAGGCAAGTTGTATTTGGATTTTAATTCATATACACACATATATAACAATTACTTTTAAAGGAAAAAGAAGCCATGAATTTGAAAGGGAATTAGGGACTGTGGAAGGAGTAGGATGAGAAGAGGGAGAGAGAGGGTGAAATAAAGTAAATGTGTTATAAATACATGAAATTCTAAAAAGAAAGAAGGAACAAGCACACCAATCGCCTCATAACTTCGACCCTTGAGGCTCCCTTCTCTCAAAAGTCCTATCAATAGTACTCTGTGCTTGGGACCAATGTTGTTCCATGGGCCCCTGAGAAGCATTTCTAATGAAAATGATGGCATCTATTCTTTATGATGTCTTATGTCACTGTCTGAAATGGAATTGATTGTAAGTATATCTTGAAAACTCTGCAGCAATCATTAAGATTTGCCAAAAGGGCAGCAAAATGCTCAGCAAGGAGAGAAAATCCTTATAGTTACAAGGGACAACAAAACACCAGAAGGTAAGATATGAATAAAAAAGACCAAAACAAAAACAAGGAATATGGTTAATATTGGTCCAAATATACAACCATTTTAAATATCAGTAATCTAAATATACCAATTACAAGACATAGCCACAGGGAGGATAAAAAACAATTTCCAATTATCTATTACTCACAAGAAACTCATATTAAATTCAAACATGTTTTCAAATTAAATTCAAATATTGCATACAAGTAAGAGTGTACACACTGAGCAGGTATATTATGTATTTAGGGATATATATTTTATATAAAGATATATCATTTATATGTGTATATACACACACAGACACACAGAAAAAGAAAGTAAGAAGGGGACTTCTTGGAGGGCGAATAGGTCAGTAATATTTTTAGATAAATTAAAATTCATCTTACATTTTTTCCTAAATCATTGCAAGTAGTCCTTAGAGGGAAATTTACAGCACTGAATATATGTATCAGAATATATGTGAGAAGTAAACTAATTTATCTATGATTACTTGCCACAAAAGTACACAATTAAATCTAAAGTAATCAGAAGAAAATAAATAAAAAATAGACAAAAATCAATGTGATTGAAAACATGAAATTAATTAAGAAAAACAACAACACTAAAAGCTGCTTTTATAAAATGATTCATAGAACTTACACCCTCCAGCCATATTAACTAGGACATCAAATGTTAATATTAGTCACTAACGAAAAACAAACAGAAAATATCCTAAAATACAATATTTACAACACAAATGAATTATACAAAGAAACAACTGGCAAAACATACAATTTTAAAGTATCTATCCTTACCTGCTTGTGTATAAGCCTTCTCAGCATTCCTTAAAACAACTCAAAATAGTATCACATTTATCATGATTTCACTTTGGATTTTTCAGTCTTAAAGTGATGAGAAATGTTATTTGTTTCCTAGAAAAGATACTTTGATGAGTGTAGGACATGAGTAAACTTTGAACAACTGGTCAAGCCAATCTGAACCTGACTTTGGATTTCCAGGACCCATACAGAGTTGAAATGAAGTTGTGTATCTGGACTATTTATCTTTTTTTTTTAAATTTTTTTTGGTCTAGTGTAATTTTGATGCTATCTTATTGCTGTATGAGTAAAACCAGTCCTAATCCAGTGGCGTTTTCCTGGAGTTCTCTCAGGTTTGTACATAGTTCCATGAGAGCCCCACTCTGCTGGTCTGCATCTGTGATTCAACCTCATTGATTGGAGCTCCCTTAAAGCAAAGGGTGTGTATCAGTCATGCCTACATCCTCACCCGTGCCTGGGTCTAAAACATAGCCCTGCACATAGTAAATATTGACAGGATTTTCTTAGGTTATTTAGCAAAAGAGAAAAATATTTCAGAAGTCACACAATGCAAAACAAACAAACAACAAATGCCTTTTCTTCTGTCCCCAAAAGGATCCGGAGAATTTTGTTTCAGGGCCAGTCAGCTGTACTACTGATCTTTCATCTTTTCACTCCTTTAGGGAGATGGTGTGCAGAGATGGGGGAATCCTGGGAAAATTACAGAACAGTTAGCATAGACTATGCAACAACAAACACCAGAAGGTCATATCTCAAACAAGATTGAAATTGAGAAAGAACATAGAGGTTGTTCTGACATCCACAGGCACACTATTATGTCCACACTCACAAAAATAAACATGCACATGTCCAAAGACTAAGACACACTTACTTTGAATTGGATCATTTCCCTATGTAGTGATACACTGGCAGACATTCTTTGCAACGCTAGGGAGTGGGAGCAAGCTGTAGACCAAGTATATGACATCATGGTGAGCAATTGGTCACAGTACATAGTGTTGCTGATATAGGGGCATTATGCTTAATCTCTAGCTAATTGGGACTTGAACTTCATCATGTACCAAGAAACCTCTGTAAAGTCAGTTCCACGCCCTGCTTTTAAACCTATCTTTGTTTCTAAACTTCATCAGTATCACCATAGACAAAAAAATGATTCCTTTATAGTTCTTCCGGAAACATCTTGGCATTCACTTCTATATTATTCATGAAAACACTATCTTGTTTTCCTCAACTTACATTTTTCTAAATATTTCACAGTCATGTGCATCTAACCCAATGCTAATCCTTAATAATGCGAAAGAAACAAGAGTCAAATTTAAAATTTAAATTAATCTTTGATACATTGGTAGAAATAAGGGAGATTTTAATTCACTAAGCCATTAGGTGAATAAATAGGAATGTTTTAGAATCTAACCATGAGGTATATTAGCTGTTATTTGAAAGAGAAACACTTAGTGACAGATTCAATCCCTGAAAGGTGCAATGCTCATTTTTACTTTCAAACCCTATGTATTATCATGCATTATCTTGATTTAACATTATATTTAATAGCAGCATGGCTAATGGAGTAAAATAATACGACTTTAACATCATAATTTTAGTGAAAATAAACACGTGAAAACAAAGCAGAGAAAAATCAGCAAAGTTTAACTGTGCTTCTCCTGAGGACAAATGTAAGAGTTTGACTCCTTTTTTTCTGTTGCTTTCATAAATGAATCTATAACCACATGTAAAATGTGAGATGAAAATATGCTACACAGGAAGACAGAATCACTCAGCAGGTAGAGGCCCTTGATGCTAAGCCTGACCACCTGAGCAAGATCCTGAAGATTCATGTGGTAGAAAGGGAGTAACAAATCCTTCAAGTTTTCCTCTGACTTCAGCACTTCTGTCCTGGCTGGGCATGCATGCACACAAATACACATACACATACACACACACACACACACACACACACACACACACACACACACAAACACATAAAAAATTAAATCTTCTATCACTAATATAATGATATTCATTTGGCCTGTCAATGCAGAGATGTTTGATGAATACTTGGCATCCGTAAGACTGCTTTCACTTAAAACATTATGGTTGTAGATGGCTTCTGACATGTAACAAAAACATGACTGAAGAATCCCCTTCCAATTTTTCCTCTTGTTTAGCGTATAATACCATCTTTATCTAAATGTCTCCTACCCTGAGTGCACAAATCTGTATCTAAGAGAATCTGTTCAAGTTTTCCTGGTACTTGCCTACAATGCAGATTCAAGGTACAAACCACTGGAATTTTTTTTTTGTTA
>NW_004949099.1:18164928-18183960 GCF_000317375.1 Microtus ochrogaster | reverse complement strand
CTATCATATCATCTGCAAATAATGAAAGTTTAACCTCTTCCTTCCCAATTTGAATCCAACCACTGGAATTTTTATGAATGAAGACATCTCTTCACACTTTTTTTCTGGATCCCAGTGTGCTAACAGATGAGTCTTGGGTCAGGAGTCAGCACTGCTTACACATGGCCCCACTGGATCAGTGCTACGTGCCTCACCTCTCCAGCCCTCTGCTCTCGTGCACATCTCTGCTGTACCACATCTGCCTACCCTCTTCAAATGTGTGTGCTCTAATATTTTGGCCAGCATTTTTTCCCAATGAGCTTTCATCAACGTTCATGATTCTGTATTTTTTATATGCCAGCAGCATCCACGTAGGTCCCCAAAAGGATTCTAGACAAGAAGACTATTCATACATTTGCCTATTTTTTTTTGTTCTCTGGATGCAAAGTAGCATACAATCTTAACAAATTCAAACTCTAAGTCCTGAATTAAAAGAAAAATTTAATCAGTATCTTTTTTGTAAACCTCCTACATCACAGGAAATGATAACTGCATTCATTTTGTTAGATGCCCAGTCTTCTGGGTGAAATGTGAATTCTATTTCATATTTTTTTTTGCCAACAGAGTGAATAGCCCTTTCCAAAAGTGTTTATTACCAGCAATGTCTGAAATTTCACTTTTAATTTAATTTTTAGCATATTTGCATATAGAAAATAAGATAACTCAGAAAGGAACCACAGTTCTAAACATAAATTCATTTATGTTTCACATATATTCACAAACAGAAAAATGCAGTTATAATTTACTGAATCTGCATTTTAAGGGATCAATGATCTAAACAAGGTTTGGAATTTTCTATTTGTGTCAAGTTGTCAGTACTCAAATATTTTTGGTTTTGCACCATTTCAGATTTCTGACTTGGGTGTTAGGGATAGTCAACATGCATTGCCAATCTGTCCCAAGTAGCTGTGGCATATACAACCATAGCTCATATGCAAAGAATCCTGGGCCTTTCTATGATATCACTGTTTTAATTAAACTGTAAGCCAATATCTGCCATTTCCAGTATGAGAATTGTTTCCCCAATTCCTCTATTTCTTCCAAGGCCAAGAAATACTGACAAAATGTAGATATTTGTAATATTCAATAGTTGAAAAGATAGCTAATTTCAGTTATTGGGTATTATATAACAAACAGTGCCCTGACATCAAGGGTTTAAAAGATGATAACTTACTGATTTAAGATTCTGTAATCAGTTATCCTTAGCTGGGTTGATCTGACCTGGATACTCAGGAACTTTGTTCAGATAGAGGCAAGGCCTATCTGACTCGGAGTTTTGATGTTTGAATTTGCACAAATTCAGGACCCTGAAAACCCCCAGGTTTTGGGGGGTTCTCAATCTCCCTTGAGACATTTCCATATGGTCTTTCCATTATGACACACCTAGAGTAATCAGGATACTTAAGTGACCAGTGGCTTTTTGTAGAGTGAGAGAGTAGTTCATGCAGAAGGGAAAAGACAATGAGTTCCAGGCAAGCCTGAGGTACTTTGTAAGTTACAGAGTTCCAGGCCAATCTTGGTAGCATAGAAACATCATGTTAACACTACAGAAGCAAAACAAAACAAATGAACAAAAAGCAAAGCAAGGTCACAATTTAACAAAAGAGAAAGAGGAGGTAAAAATGAATATTGGATATAAATTGAATGACCTATCTTTGAAAATTCTATATTTGACCAAATTATATCAGCTAAAGAACTCAGAAGCCTAACCAACTTTAAAGTAAGGTGTATAGCCACTTCCCAGTTGGAAAATAATTGAAGACAAAAACCTGAAGTATGTGTAGTAATTGCTTTAATAGCCTACAAACTATTCTTAATATCAAAGTACAAATAATGATACTAATAATTCACTGATCTATAATGGAGTCAGCATGCTTTTCAGGTCATTAGCATGGATTCAAATACAGTCACATTTTTATTTACATACTACACATGATCACTTTTAATTCTCTGCATCACTTTATATTATGTTATGTTAACACAAATGACCTGAAACAATTCGAAAGAAGAAGGGAATTATGGCTCGTTTTGAAGCCTGCAGTGCCAAAATGAGTTTCTCTAGCTTTGGATCACTGGTAAGAAAGCAAATGCTTGTAGTAGCAGTGACTGAACATAATCCTCATGAGTCAGGAAGAAGAAAGGAAACATTGCAGCAGCACAACCCACTTTTGAGACACACCCATCAAGAGAACTACACTGCCTTCACCAAGGCCCCAGCTCATAAACCTTCCACAATCTCTCAACTAAACTACGGCAGGACCTTCAGCGAGCAAACCTCCAATCGAAAGGGCCCTGTGCCTCCAGAGTTTAGTAGATATGAGTGAGACAGTGTAGCCATCAAAGTTTCAATTACTAAATTCTGGCCCACGGGTGCGCAATTTTGCTAATGTTCTGTCCTACAAAATCTGTCATATGTGTCCTCACAACGTACTCTTCCTTTTAGACTCCCTCTCCCCAGCCTTCTGTTCCTGAATGACATGCGTTCAACATGTTTGTCAGCTTTTTCTCCCCCTGTGTGGATGGCTCTGACTTGAACACACAACTTGCTCATTTAACAAATTTTTCCAAGTATTCTTCAAATTCTACCTTTTAAATAAGTCTTCATTAGACTGACTACTCGATTAAAATCCACATCTATTTTATTTTTCCTAGAGTTTTCAACTACCTTTACCAAATTATTTTCTCCAATTTGTTTGTAGCCTTCTCACATGGTATAAAATGAATTTATTTTACTTATGGCAACTTTCACCATCAAAACCATGTTATTATGAATTTTTTCTTCTATGTCCATTGATATATCCTAGAACCGACAATGTAAGAGACATTGCTTAATGAACAAAGGTGTGGACACAAGATCCAATGAAGGTGTACATGATAAATCTAAAAAGAAAAGTTATAGGCGATGCCATAAATGAAATTTAGTAGTTGATTGAGATCATACAATTTGTATATAGAAATGAATTAAAGTTCTAAGAAAGAAGATATTGATGTTTATATTGATTCTCTTTCCTGCAGGATAAATTATGTTTCAAAGATTCTGATACCAGCATTAGTTTGAGCTCATCCAATATTGTCAGAGTAGGAAGAAAATCATTTGAGATCTCAGATATTAATATTCTATTCCCTAATGTCTGTCTCTTTGAAATCATCTATCACGTTGAGAATAAATTCTCAAAACTCAAATTCATGATAAAGTGTATATGCATTGGAATATAGTAACATTAATTTATTTATTTAGTAAGTACTATCATGTATGCTCTGTATATTAGTTTATATTACTCAGATTATAAGATGAAAAATTTTAACACTAAAGACTGCTGTTTGATAGCTTCTAGTAAAAAAATGAAACCACAGTGTAGAGAAATGTTGCTTTTGTATTTCTGGTTTCTACAATATGACTGTGTGATTTGTGGTGAAAATAAAACCGATTCTACCTACCATTTGAAAAAAAAATCTATATTGTTTAGCAACCTCAATTGTTTTCCTCATTAAGGAAATAAAGGCTAAATTCTCTCTATCATGAAATTCCAGAGTAATTATCTATAACACTATATTAAAAATATATAGCATTTAAAATTCTATTTGTTCATATTTATCAACAATGGTAAAAACAAATAGTTAATAAAGCATTAAAATGGGGAACAATCTTTTCTACACATCTATTTTAACAATGACCATAGGAGAGATTTCTGATCTACTTGATATGTCCTTTAAAAGATAAAAGCAGAATTGGTCAAGAAGGGATCAGGTGCAATTGAGAGGGATGGAAGGAGAGAGTATAGGGAGAGATGACTGAAATTGCAAGGTATTCGGGGACAATGTGAATACCTAGTGCAGTAGAAAGCTCCAGGATCCTAGGAGGGTGACCCAAGCAGAAATCCTAGTAAGGAGGATATGGAGCCTAAATATCTTCTATAACCAGGCAATTACCAATGGTAGGACTGGGATACCAACTAAGCCATTCATCTATAATCTGCCCTGTCTACAAGATGTGCAAGGACAATGAGACCCAAACCTGTGGAAACGGCCAATAAATAGTCTAATTTGAGGCTCAAGCCAAAAGAGGAAGCCCATGCCCTACACTGTCTGAAATGACCAGGAACCCAAGGCTGGATAGCCCAGAGACCTAAGATAGAAAAAATAAATCGTCAATAAAAAGATTCTATACTCATAGATTGGTACTTTTTCAATCATCCTCAGGGAGGCTTTCTAAATAACCATGGGAATGGATACAGAGACCCACAGTCAAAAATTAGGCTGAAGGAGATCAAATTGGAGATCTTCATCTGATCCCTCCCTTTGTAGTTCAGGAACCTTGTAGAAGAGGGAAAAGAACTGTATGAGCCAGAGGGGCCAATGACACCAAGAGAATGAAGTGCACAGGATCAATGGAGAAGGGATCATAAGGAATCACAGAGACTAAAGCTGCATAGGTGTAAACTAGTTCCTCTGCAAATATGTTATTGTTATTGCCCGGCTGTTTTAGTGGAACTCCTAACAGCAGGAGCTCGAATGTCTCTGACTCTTCTGCTTAGTCTTCAACCCTTTTCCTCCTTCTGAGTTGCCTTGACTAGCCCTGATATAAGGTCTTGGGACTAGTGTTATTGTAACTTTTTACATCATGTTCTGGTGATATTCCCGAGAGGGATGCTCTTTTCTGAAGGAAAATGGAAGAGAAGTAGTTCTAGGGAAGAAGAGAGGTGAGAGGGAGACTAGAAGCAGAGAAGGAAGGGAAAGCTATGGTTAGGATGTATTGTATAAGAGTTGAATATAAAAAAGATAAATCCAATATAATGACTTTTATATAATGAAGTCTGTTAGAGATAGACAAGTGTCTGTTCAGCATGTTCTGCAAAGAAAGCAGTGAAAGATAGTAAATGGGTCAAATACTGAACACTTAAGTAGATCTGTCTTCTTTGTTAGATACCACATGCACATTTAGCACAAATTCTTTTCCAGATTCCAGAAGATGGGGAAAGTGGCATTGAAACAAAATCCCAGAAATCTTAATTATGTCAACTTACATATGGATTACCAATTACAGATCATATGTTATGGGAGGCACTGAGTATAAAGCAATGCATAAAGTAAGTTTCTGTTGTCACCAAGTTCAGTAGCTTATTGATAATTTTAGCGGAGAAGGACACATATCAGGGCATGCAATCATCTGATAAGCTCTGTTATAAGTGTGAGTAACTTCCTTTTTCAAAGTCATCTCTCAAATGTATTTTATTAGTCTCCTTTTATAAAACCTAAAACCAATACTGCTAAAACACTGGCATATGTTTGAAATATATACAACCTCTCTGTGATCATTCCTTCTTTCTGTAACAATAAACTCAACTGCACAATATTTAATGAGAAATCTATTCAATAGTGAATTTACAAGCCCATATTCCATATGGAATAAGTTTATTAACTAGTATTACCAGAAGCATAAGTGAAATAAATATTTGATCCTTGGTGGCCAACAGAAAAATAATGAGGTTCACATTATGAGTGAGTATACTCTTGTAAAGTTCTATATTATACATAGAAAATGTAAGGTTGTAATAATAAGAGCTTCTTCATATAATCCCAAGGTTATGTGTTTTACATATTTATCTTATTTATTTATTATGTATACAGTATTCTGCTTGCATGTGTACCTGACCCCAGAAGAGGGCACCAGATCTCATTATAGATGGTTGTGAGCCACCATGTGGTTGCTGGGAATTGAACTCAGGACCTCTGGAAGAAGAGTCTGACTTCTTAACTGCTGAGCCATCTCTCCAGCCCCCAAATATTTGTTTTTTGATTTAGCAACAATTTAAAGAATGAAATTCTCAGAAAAACTGATTCTTACTAGCAAAAACTTAATAAAATAATTTTATACTTAGATGCCCCATGGGAAACAGTCACAGACTGGAATGAGGTCATATTATTCATAACTTTTTATCACCATAAAATATCTGAGGTAATAAAATTATAAGTGCTTTCTATGAGATCACAGTTTTTCAGGACACATGTGCTGAGGGGAGATATGTGGTGGAGCAAAAACACTCACATCATTGCAAAGATGTATAAGTGGAAAGAGCCCAGTATATTCTATCCACTTCAAGATGTAGCCTGAAACCAGAAGGACCTCCTTTGGGTTTGACCTAATTATTCTACTGCTACACAATAGTGTCACACTGGGAACCAACCCTAAAACTTATCTTTGATGGGGATTTCTGATTTCAAATATATCAATCATGTAGCTAGAAGATGCTAAATCTGGGGCTCAGTTCTATAGAAGACATAAAAAGTAAGACATGTTTTATTGGCCTCTATGCTAGTTCAGACATAATTTTTGAAATCTCAATTAACAACTTTGTATTGTATCACCTATGAGAAAATAAAGCAAATGAGTGTTGAAACTATGAAAACTAATGGGTCAAATTTATGTTCAAATGTTTTAAAAGTCACATTCCCAACACTTTCATCTTCACAAAACAGTTAAGTGGAAATTACAAATTATCTCATTCAGAAAGGCTTGTCAAGACACACTGTTGATGACATTTATTAGTAGTTCTTATATGTTATTAGTATAAGAGTTGTCTTAATGAGACTAGTTCCTTCAACACAGATTGCCATCAATGCAGAGAATATAACAGATTTTGTTAGAGAACAAATGCATTTGGATGTTGGTAGCACAATATATTAAATAGGATGTCAATGGGATGATGCTTTTGACATCCTATTTAATAATCTACCTCTAAAATCTTGATTGACTGATCTAAGGGCTATACAATATTAAAATCAATTTGAAACAAAAACATTCATTAGAATTAAGTTATTCTTAAGTCCTTCCACATAGAAGCAACATATCTCTTGCATAATTATTAATATGTAGTAGGTTAGAAAAGTTTGGTTCCCAGTACACATATTGGGCACATATAACACAATTAAATGTAAATCTAACTGCAGCATGTGTGACATTCTCTTGCTGTCCCCATGGGTACCTACACATATGTATGTGTGTGCTCACACACACACACACACACACACACACACACACACACACTTATACATGATGGAAGAGGGTCATCTGTCTATGTGTTACTTTCATTGGTTAAAAAAGAAACTGCCTTGGCCCTTTGATAGGACAGAAAGTTAGGTAGGTGGAGTAAACAGAACAGAATGCTGGGAAGAAGGGAAGTGAGGCAGACGCAATAGCTCTCCTCTCCAAGGTGGACACAGGTTAAAAGCTTCCCAGTAAGCCAAATCCTCGTGGTGCTACACACATTAATAAAAATGGGTTAAGCAAGATGTGAGAGTTAGCCAGTCAGAGGCTAGAGCTAATGGGCCAAGCAATGTTTAAATGAATACAGTTTCCTTGTAATTATTTTGGGGTATAAACTAGCCAGGCAGCCTGGAGCCAGACAGCAGGAATGCAGCCCGCTGCTCCTACTACATATACATAAAGAATAATATTAAAAATAATTTTTGTAGCCCTGAAAAATGGCTGAGCAATTAGAAGCACCGGAATCAGATTCCCATCATTCATCTGGTAGTTTACAACCATCTGTAATTCCAGTTCCTGGGGATCCAATGGCCTCTTCTGGCGCACAGTGTCAGGTACTTATATGGTACACAGATACATGCAGGCAGAAAACCTTTACCCATAAAATAAACTTGAAACTAATTCCTGGTATATATACTCAACATGTATAAAGTAATCATCGTGATTGATAACATATCAAATACACAGCATCAATTATTTACAAAAGTGGATGAAGTAGCATGAA
The DNA here is from genome assembly GCF_000317375.1 of Microtus ochrogaster. Lineage (NCBI taxonomy): Eukaryota > Metazoa > Chordata > Mammalia > Rodentia > Cricetidae > Microtus > Microtus ochrogaster. The sequence goes on along the minus strand of NW_004949099.1, from coordinate 18,176,152 downwards.
TCTGTAATCTCGGCAACTCGACAGCAAGGTGGTTGTGGGAGGCCAGTACTTTAAGGCCAGTCTGAGATACACATTAAAAATTTTTCTTAAAAATAAGGTAAGAACCCATAAAATGGCTATAAAGGTGTTTAGTGCCAAGCCTGATTACCTGAATTTGGTCCCTGAGGCTCACAGAGTAGATGAAGAGACCCAGCCAATTCAAGTTGTATCTTAGTATCCTAGTATTCCAACTTGTGTCCAGATATTTTCGGCTATTATAACCTAAAATGTTTTATTATTTATATATGCTGCTTCTTTGTTTCCCAGATAGTAGTGACAATTTCTTGATAACAGGACTATATTTTATCTTTATATATTAAACTGCACTCAAGGTAAAGGTACATTTTCTGTAAGATTGACTAAAAAACAACTAACACACATTAAAATAGCTTTTGTGTGAAGAGCCAATCTAGGCAAAACATATGGCATTTTAGAAATGTAGAGACCAAAGCTTGTAATCTGAAAGAAATAGTATCTTCAGGATATTATTGATTATTGCAAAGTAGCTTCCTCAACTTTCAAACTCTGGGTACATTCCAAGGAAGTAGGAAGGTAAGTCATAGTTTTTTTTTTTTTTTTTTTCAATCTGGACATAGATAGTGTCAGTTCCCCTATATTTTTCTAGGGAAGCAGTTCCATGGAAAGCCCTGGTTTAATAAGAGAATAATAAACTTTAACTAGTAATAAAGAAAGTGAGAAGAGAGATGGTGCATTCTAAAGAATGAGGAATGATTAACATGAGTTCAAGACCACCCAGGGATGCTTGGTGAGTTCAAGCCCAGCCATGATTACAGAATGAGTTTCTACCATACAAACAAATAACTAACTAAATCAATAAATCATTTAAAAATAAAATTGCTACTCATTTCCCACAAACAACTTCTATTTCCTCACTGGATTTAGTTGAGAGTACTATTTGACACCAAAGACAAGAGAAGAAAAAGGACACCAATTCAGCATGAAGTAGTGATAATTACATTGTCATTTGTGTCCCTGCCCTTCATTACCATACATATAAAAAACAATCTATCAAAAAAAAAATCAAGCCATCACCATAATTGTTTTCTGAGCTGAAAATCAATTTGTTTACTTTTGACTTCAAAATATTCACTTTTCAAAAATCTTATAGACAATTAATCACCAATTTATGGAGAAAGCTTTGCATAAAAAGGAGTACAATAAACATCTGCTAGTAGATAGTATGAAAGGAAACAGAAAGAGGGCTGTGACTTGCCTCTGATGACATAAAGCATCAGCTTCTCCTCTAAGATTAACCCAAAACTACAATTACCTTACTAAACATTTATTTCAGGGATTATCAGAGAATGGGGTCATAATACAAACCTGCATGCTTTTAAGGCAAGTCTTGCATCATCGTTTTAAAGAAGGGAACAGATAACAACATATATATAAGGTAAGAGACAATCTATCAGCTCTGCACAGGAAAGCAGCTAGTTGAACATAAATATCTTCTAGGGATTGAAGGTCTGTGTTAGCCTCTGTGAAGCAAAAAACAGGGTTTATTTTAAGAAATTACAACACCATATGTTGTATGCTCTTGTATGGATCCAGGGATTGACCTAACTGAGGCAGTAGGGAATGAATAGGGGTCAAACATACAGACACATGAATACAGAAAAGCTGTGGTGGGTGGACCTTCAGTTGGAGAACCCATGATACCCTGCAAGCTCAGTGTGGTTATAAAGTACTGGTGAAAAGGAAGATAAGGTTATCACACACAGTTGAACAAGAGAATAGGTTTATTGTATCATATAAATAATGAAGCATGATTACTATTTATAGCTGAACAAGGGATGGTTGTGTTTTTGCCAGTGTCAATAGGAGCAGTCCCTGAGGGGTTAAGCCTGCAGTCTTTTGACCATGAACATGAGAGGGTAGAAGAAGTGCTAAAGAGGACATATTCTGCATGTTCTATCAACATCTACACACTAAGCAGAGGAAGGCTTTGCCGTCCCTCTGAACCACACCTAGGGAAAGCTTTACCATTCTTACAAACCTGAGGCATTAGATCCATGACACAGCTATACCCATGCCAAGCAATACACATTCACTAAGGACTGAACTTGCTCCCTTCTTAAAGCAATGACAGCAATAAAACAGTTATGAATACTGTCTTCTTCACCTTAAAAGTGGGAACAGATATATTTTGTGATCACAAGAAAAATTCAGATTGCTTCTCTGAGAGTCAAGTTTAGGATGAAACCTTTAATGGAATCATAGGAAAAATGCTCAGTTGTGACAACTGAGCTAATTTGAAGGCCCTCTATCTAGAAAAGTGGGCTTTTCTTTATTGTCTAAAGAAAATGAAATTTATAGAATTTACGGCACCACTAAAGTCAAAGAAAATATTTTAGAAAACATACCAGAATAACAGGCTGGCCATACATTAAAACAAACTACAAAATGGTTCAATATTGTACGCATATGTAATTTCACTAACATAACCAAAAGTGTACAAAAAACTATAATAGATGTAGAAACTCAGCTTCCATCATCAAATTTGAATATAGTGGAGCACAAAGGCAAGGTCTGCGCACAATCTACTAGCTCTGCACAGGAAAGTGGCTAGCTGAACATAAATAACTTCTGGTGATTGAAGGTCTTTGTTGGCCCTTGTGAAGCAAAAAAACAGGGTCAGGATCAGAAAAACAAACAGTGAAAGTGATTCTACTCGACTTGAGCTGCACAAGCGAACACCATCTGGATAGCTTAAATGACAGGGATTTATTTCCCAGAGCTCTGGAAGTTAGAAGTTCCTGACTGGAGTACCAGCATGATGGAGATTGATTGAGGAAGCAGAAGGCTAACTCTCTCTAGTCTTCATTTAAGGGCACTAATCCCACCAAGGAGGGCTCAAGTCTCATGACCTAATTACTTCTCAAAGGCTTTGTCATCAAATATCATTTGGGAATTTAGGAAATATTAGGAGTCAGTGTAGTAATGAGACAGGTAATACTTTACTGGATAACAAAAGCAAACCACACATTAGACACAATATGACTCTTCTTTCCTTCAACTTTACCAATACTCTAAAAGCAATAATTTATTAACTCAAAAGCATAATTTATTTTTTCCAAATACACAAATGTGTTAAATATGCACATTTGTATTATATTTACATGTTTATATGATATAGCCATTATGAATTTGTATGTATTTTCAGCAAATTTTATAAAACGTATCCAGATACTGGCAGGTTATCACACATGACCAAGTTATGTGAGTGCCTCATGTTTTTTTCCAAATTAACTTCTTTTAGAACATTCTACATTTGTCCTAGTTAGGGGTTCATCATATTGCTATGATAAAACACCATGGCCAAAGCAATTAGGGGTGAAAGTTTTATTTAGCTTGACTTACATAATTGAAGGAAGTCAAATCAGGAATTCAAAAAGGCAGGCACCTGATGGCAAGGACTGATGCAGAGGTTATAGAGGGATGCTGCTTGCAGACATGCCTTCCATGGCTTGCTTAGTCTGCTTCTTTTAAAGTTTCATCTATTTTTATTTTTTAAAAGCAATCTTTTTTATTTTACATACCAATCCCACTTCCAACTCCCTCTCCTATTTCCATACCCCGCACCATCCCCCTACCCAAGGGGAGTTAACAAATTCTGGCATATCACTTTGAGGTAGGACCAAGACTTCCTACCCCCCTCTGCCTTCTTCGTATCTAGGCTGAGCAAGGTATCCCTCCATAGAGAATAGGCTCCAAAAAGCCAGTATATGCACTAGGAATAAATTCTGGTCCCAATGCCAGTGGCCCCAACAGACTGCCCAAGCCATGCAACTGTCACTCACATTTAGAGGGCCTAGTTTGTTCCTATGTAGGTTGCCCAATTTTAGTCCAGAGTCAGTGAGCTCTCACTGGCTCAGGTCATCTGTTTCTGTGGGTATCCCCTTCATGGGCTTGATCTTTTTGCTCATGTGATTACTCCTCCCTCTGTTTGACTGGACTATAGGAGTTCAACCCAGTGCTTGCATGTGGATCTCTTCATCTACTGGATGAAGGTTCTAAGATGACAATTAAGATAGAGCTTGAGAGGTGGCCTGGTCATTAAAGGCTAGGTTCACACCCCAAAATAGAAGAGTCTGTTTTCTTATAGAACTCAGAACAACCTGCCTGGGGCAGCTACCAACAATGGATTGGGCCCTCCCACGACAATCACTGATTAAAAATCACTGATTAAAAAATTGTGTATAAGCTTGTCTATAGCCCAATCTTATGGAAGTATTTTCTCAGCTGAAGGTCCTTCCTCTCTGATGACCATTGCTTTCTTCAGTTTGGAATTAAATTAGCCAGCACAACTGTCCCCTTGTTGACTTGACAGATAAACATATCACCCAACCTTTCCTCTCTTGTTTATCCCTAAGATCACATATCCATAAAGAAATGACAAAATAAAACATTTTAGAAACTGAAAAACACCACATCCTTAATAATTCAACCTCTTTAAAAGTTTTCTCTTTAAAAATATCCAGTTTCTTTTAAAATCCAAAGGCTCTGTAAAATACAAATTCTCTCTCTTTTTAATTTTTTTTTAACTTTGAAGTCTATCAAATGTGGGCTTCTGTGAAATCAAAAATAAGTTAAGTAGTTTCTTACTTCAAGAGGTGAAAAACAAAAACAAAAACAAGGTACAGCCACAATCTAAACAAAGCAAAATCAAACTCCAACAATGCAAATAATTGAATGTCCAATATCTGGGACTCATATAAGTAAGTAATTATTTACAAATCAAGTAAGGATCTTCTGGGCTCCCATAAACAACTTCTGTCACTTCCCTGGCTCCATCCTCTGCAGCACACACAGCTTATCTTCTAACCATCTAGCCATCTTCTGGATGGCTCCACTCCACTGCTGCTACTGTTCTCGGTGTTCACCCCTTGGTACCGGCATCTGCATAATACTGAGTGTCTGCTGCAATTGGGTTGGACTTTTTACCAATAGCCTTTCTTAGACTCTGTTGTGCCAAGCATCAAACTCTGCATGACTACCTCAATCCTGGGCTTCCAACCAATGATCTTTTCTGATCTCCCACAGGGTCAAGCCTCAGTTGTTTCCATGAGCCTTTACGCCTTCCAAACATATTTCACCAAACTACCTAAGTTTGGCTGCTAGTGTGAGGTACAGCCTTGACCAGCTCTGGACTACAGGTTATGTGTGCTGACACTGAAGAGATTTCCCGGAATATTTTACATTAATGATTCTGTTTTCTTAAACACTGTTATTTCACAGCTCTGGCTGACCAGCATCAATTGTTCAGTCAAGTAATGGTTTCATTTCATTGGTTCTGGTCTCTTGTTAATCTATGGGAGCCCACAGAAATGAATACTTTCCATCTTGACTTAGGGTCAGAGAGTTTAGACCTAATCTTGCTCCTTCAAGGATATAGGATGGAACATTTGGACCTAAGGTTCAGGTAGTGAATGTTTTGCCTACACAAAAGGACATTTTGACCTAGGTTGTGGTTATTTTATGTGTGGAGATGTATGGAGGAAATCACTTTGTTTGTTTTGTTTTTATTGCTTTTTATTAAGCTCTACATTTTTCTCTGCTTCCCTCCCTGCCTCTCCCCTTTCCCTTCCACCCTCCTCAAAGGTCCTCATGCTCCCAATTTACTTAGGAGATCTTGTCTTTTTCTACTTTCTACTTTCCACATAGATTACATCTATGTAAGTCTCTCTTAGTGTCCTCATTGTTGTCTAAATTCTCTGGGATTGTAGTTTGTAGCCTGATTTTCTTTGCTTTATGTTTAAAAACCACCTATGAGTGAGTTCATGTGATAATTGTCTTTCTATGTCTGGGATACCTCACTCAAAATAATGTTTTCTAGTTCCATCCATTTTCCTGAAAAATTCAAGATGTCGTTATTTTTTTCTGCTGTGTAGTACTCCATTGTGTAAATATACCACATTTTCCTTATCCATTCTTTGGTCAAGGGGCATTTAGGTTGTTTCCAGGTTCTGGCTATGACAAACAATGCTGGTATGAACATAGTTGAGCACATGTCCTTGTGACACAATTGAGCATCTTTTGGATATATACCCAAAGTGGTATTACTGGGTCCTGAGGAAGGTTGTTTCCTAATTTTCTGAGAAATCACCGCACTGACAACCAAAGGGGCCTTACCAGTTTGCATTCCCACCAGCAATGCAGAAGTGTTCTCTTTTCCCCACAACCTCTGTAGCATAAGTTGTCATGAGTGGTTTTGATCTTGGGCATTCGTGTAGGTGTAAGATGGAATCTCAGAGTTGTTTTGATTTGCATTTTTCTAGCAGAATAATGTATACATAATAAATAAATAGTATTCTGTTTGTTCTTTGTGTCATGTTCAGGAAGCCTTTTGCCTTCCCCCTTTTCAGAATGGGGTGTATATAAGAACTTTCAATAATAAACTTGAGGCAGATCACAGTATTCACTGGATGCCCTCCCAATTCTATCTGTTGTCTCTTATATCGTATGTATTTCTTTCCTCAATCCACACCGCCTTCCTCTGAAACTTACGGACCCATCAGGTTTTATATGACATTAATCACAGCTGTTTCTTCAGCCCCTACTAACCAAAACAGCAGATTCCCAACTCAAAAATGGCCCGGATAGTCTTTAAACGATGCTCAAACTTACCTTTGGAACTTCAAAGGCTACACCTTTGTCATTGGCATTGCTCTCAACTTTTTTATCTTCCAGGTTTCCACAGAAAGCTCACCAATATTTGAACACTCAATGGCATTTTTAGTTCCAAGTTCCAGAGCTCTTCCACCACCCTCCAAAAACAACATAGTAATGCATGCCAGAATAATAACCAATTATCCTGGTCTTATCCACTGCTAGAGGTATGTATGAAGATACACTATGACCAAGGCAACGCTTTTAAAAGGTGGTATTTAACTAGGGACTTGCCTATAGTCTTGAGGTTTTAGCACATTTTCATTATGACAAGGTGTATGACAGCATACATGGTGCTAGAGAAGTAGCTGGGGTGGTCTTAGATCCTGATCTCCAAGAAGCCAGATATTTCTGTCCTAATTGGGGTTTTTGTTAATGTGATGAAACACCATGACCACAACAAAGTGGGAAGGAAAGGGTTTACTTGGCTTTCACTTCCACACTGTAGTCCATTACCTAAGGAAGTCAGGGCAGAAACTCAAATAGGGTAGGAACCTGGAGGCAGGAGTTAGTAATGAGGCCATTGAGAAGTGTTGCTTACTGCATTAGCCTCCATAGCTTGCTTAACCTGCTTTCTTATAGAACCCAGGACGACTAGCCTTGATTATTTTCCTTCATAAATCCTCTCATGTCCTTCCCTCTTACATGTTTGTCCAATGTGATTTATTGTACATATTCCTCATCTTTCTTTCTTTATCAACAATGTAAATCTCAACCCTTCTAAACAGATCACTTCCTTCTTTTGGTAAATGTCTTATTCCTCTTTGATTTCTCCACAGGTTCAACCAGAGAGCAGTACTAGATAAAAGCTCTATAAATATTTGCAGTTTTGTGCTGTGGTTGACCTGCCATAAAGAACAATGATTTCCTTAGGAAATTCACTGCTCCCAGTGCATGAGGTAAAAGCTAGATTTTAGCAACCGTGTACCTAAAACTAAAGAACAAACAACTTCATTGGGAGTTGAACAATAAAAGTGAAAGGCATTTTTATCACAATCTTATTTGTTCAGCTAAGGCAGGTCTTGGTTTAACTGGACCTCAGAATTTAGACAGAGTTTTAGAGTGGTCCCACTGCTTGCATTCAGAACATACTGATGATCAGTATGCAACACTGTATGCCTTTAAAAAAAACAGATTCATTCTTTAGAGGTGGTTAACATATAAGTAAATATATAAGTCAATTACAAGATGAGAACATCAACCTAGGATATTAAATGTTTGTTTCTCTTTAAATGTTAATGTTCACAAATGACTATACTTTTTAATTCTCTTTGAAGGAAAGAAGATACACTAGGAAGAATTAACAATATCCTTAAATGTTGTTTGCTGTATTACTGGCCATGCTCATTGTTTTAGAAAAAAGTGAACAGATTTATTACAAAGAACAGCATGTTTTCTTTTTACAATTTATTTGCATTGTTTTTCATTATGTGTCTGTGTTCATGCTGTGAATATGTGCACATGAGTTCAGGAGCCTATGGAAGTCACAGGGATCAGCTGCTAAAAGGTGGTTGTGAGCCACTTGGCACTGGTGCTAAGAACTTAAATAGAGTACTCTGTAAGAGCATTATATTCATTTAACCATTGAGCAAACTTCACAGTCACAAAATGTTTTTTTTTCCTTGTTTGTTTGTTTTGATAACAGGGTCACTTTATAGACTAGGCTAGCCTAGAACTCATAGAAATCTGCCTACCTCTGTCTCCCAATTGCTCATATTAAAGGTTTGCACCACCCTATCCAGATGTGTTTCTTCTTAATTTAAACATAACTGCATAGAACTGAAAAACACATGATAAATAAATCTTATATGTATCATCAATTTTAAACCAAAGTACGATTCAGTTCATGAAAATCAAGCAACAAACAAGAAGCAGTAGGGAAAATAATGTCAGGAATGGTGACTAAAACCTTCCTTTAAATTAAAGCTGATGATTGGTTGGGTAACACCTGCCAGTATACAGTTTTGCAATAAATGGTAGGAACTATGTCAGGTGCAACTGGTGCATAACATTGAGAGATGTGCACCAAAGGAAATGAAGATACTATCTGGTTACTGAAAAGGGTCAAATGGGCTTTTTGCATATTTGAAATTCTCTTTCTAGCACTCAGATGTTAATGATATGCAGATCAGTACAATTCTTCATATTAAATAACATCTGGGATTGCTCCTTAATCGAGTAAATTGGGGTAAAATATTGCATTTTTATTGCTAGCTTAATAGCTTAAAGAGGTATTAAACATTTAATTATTAACCTTGACATGAAAGAATTGAAGAGATTTCTTGGATGATTTAAGGATTTAAAAGTTCTCTCTTCTGAGTGAAATTCATATGCTAGATAAAGCAGATCTAACTAGTTATCTTGAAAAAAGTATTTGACTTTAATTGAAATAAAGTAATAATAGCACATAAGTTGCTTGAAGACATCATTCACAGAAGAATGGATGTATTATAGGAAAGGCAATGGCTGGCAGTTGTTAAAATGCCCTGAGACTGTCACTACTAATGAATAAGTAGGTCAAACTAGGAATTCTTTTTTTAAAGTTTTAAATTATATTTATTTACTTGGGGTGTGTGTCATGTCATGCATGCAGACATCAGTGGACAGTTTCTAGGAGTAGATTCTGTCCTTCAGGCTTTGTGAAGGTCCCTTATAATATACATTTCTCTAGTGTCTAAGTAATTCTTTAAAAAAAACTCCCCTTTATACTATGATATACAGAAAGATACCAATGAAATGTCTCTCATGGTGCTCATATATTATTATAATTAGAAGGACCCAAATAGAGACTTTATGTCAGTAAAAAGAAAAGGCCTGACAAATGGCAGCAAGTAAATGGATAGTGATACCCATGAATAGTTTATAGTCACTACTATGCCCTTCACGCTTTAATAACCAGCTCCCCCAAACAAATTCCTTGCTTATGTGATGTTTGCCACTTCCTTTTTACCACAAATATTTACAGCATGATAGATTTTGATCTCCACCATCACAACAGAGACCATAAAGTAGGAAGGAGATGTGTTCCATCAATGGCTTTGAGCTAGTCCAAGATGGCTTCTGCATTCAAACAATGAAAGGGCTACATTCGGGAGGTTATCTGGAAAGGCCTTCCAGAGAGGGACAGTTTTACTCAGAATTGATAACTGTGGAAAGCCCCACATGGAATTGGAGATGCTATATTCAGAACATGGAATGGGGGTAATAAAAGTCCAAAAGCCAGTGCAAGCCCGGATTGTTGGCAGAACAGAAAGAAGTGAGGACGACAATAAGCGAAGAAAAGATAATGAAACAGGCTGTAGAGGCAACCAGAGACTTTCATGCAGAACTTCGTAATATAAAATACGGAATTTTCCTGAAATATTCCTGGAAGGTTTATGAATCGCATTAATTCCCTTGACTAACGCTTATTGCATCTAGTCTATGCTGTCCCCAGTAAAGTAAAATGCTATTACTGAAGGAAGACAGCCATAAGCTCACTGAGCATAAGAATAATATGAGAAAACTCCCGGGAACTGAATTGAATAAAAGTTCAGAGTTGATGAGCATATCAACACGTTATTACTAATTATGTCATCCAATAAACAATAATTTGCTTCATTCACATACCACTTTTTCTCTTTTTGTTTTCTATGGCCAATTACCACTGTCAGGTTGTCACTACAGTACTTTTTTGAAAATGATTCCATCATATAAAATCAACATAATCTAAAATGACTACTGGAGATCTTGACCTAAGCGCTTATATATAAAACAAATGGTTTTTAAATTGTGGTTATAATAGCACATAAAAGTAAGGAGTTGTTGCAACACACATAATATCCAGAAAATAAAATGTTATGGACTCCAAGGGAACTGTAGATATTTCTAACTCTATTCAAAATGTCCTGTAACTCTAGATAGAATTTCCCTGGGCTACAGAAAAGCACAGATGGTATTAGTGTTTATTAGATCTGTGAAGGTTACTTTAAAAAATGCATCTGAAGTTGTGCCTCAGAATGGTCAAAATACATCCTTGGAGCCAACAATGTCAACAAAGTAAATATTCACTGTGGTGGTAGAAAATAAGAATGTTTCCAATAACAAAGTCTAAGGGTAGCATCTTAATAAAAACATAACCCTGCTAATGTTGTTTCCTAAGTTATAAAATCAGTCTCATGGTTTATGAATTATTTGAAACAATATTGCCTCCACTGGACCAGACCTAGAATAGCAGGGATGTGGTAGAATCTATCCTATTGGTTGGTCTTTTGGAGAAGAGCTCAGTACATAAAGACCACAGTGCATTGTGGTCATTCTTAAATAGAGATATGATCGAATACCATGGTCCAAGGATACCAATAATGCTTGACTGTGGAGAAACACAAGGAAGCTGAATTTAGTCCCGTGTGCTGAAAGATAAATCGAAACGTGACATTAAGAGAGGAAAGAAGTAGCCAGGCAGCTTGGTACATGCCTTTAATCCCAGCATTTGGGAGGCAGAGTCAGGTGGATC
>NW_004949099.1:18163091-18164828 GCF_000317375.1 Microtus ochrogaster | reverse complement strand
GAGGGAGAAAGGAAAGAAGCAGCCAAATATTGCTGTACATGCATATAATCACAATAGCTTCTAATGGAAGGTAGGGGAATCCTGACCTCAAGATCGGTCTGATTGACAGAAAAGTAGAAGGGGAAGAAGCAAACAGGCATCCCATGTATACCTGTGAGGGATGTAGAATGGCTGAGATATCAACCACTTGCACAAATAAAAAGGGCTGGTATCTAAGGAGGTGAAATTATTTTCAATTTGTATTCTATGCATTGAAAAAACTTTACATTTTGTCATGCTTGCCCTTAGGGAATTATTATACACCTCTTAAATGACATATATTTTATTTTAAATATTTAATATTCAAAATATTAAAATAATAATAAATGGACTTGCATACCACAGTATAAAAATAGAAAACAGATGTCATAGCATGGATACAATTGTACTCTCCCCAACCACAGACCCAGAAACCACCCATTCAATCTTGTCATTAAATTCTGTCATACTGATATTGTCACAGAGTCAAGTTATATCTTAAATACCATCCTGAAATTAAGGTTAAGTTGTACTTAACATAACACTTTGGCTACTTCTTTTTTGTATATAGTAACTGTTCCTTCCCTTAATTCCAGCATTGTGTTAAGTTGTAACAATGTACCATCGTTCATTTTTCATTGACAGACAGTTGTGTTGTTGGGTTTTAATTATAGCTATAATTACAATTACAATAAAGTTGCTAGGATATTTGTCCATGATTTTAATGTAAACATAAGGTTTAGTTCTCCAAGGTAAATAAATGCTCAGAAACTTGATTGTTATGCCATATAGTAGTCATTTGGCTAACTTTATAAAATTATGTTGAAATATTTTTCAGACTAATTCCTCTGTTATATTCCCTTCCTCAAAGAAGGAGGGATGTCTTTGACCCAGATCTTTGCCAGAAGTTGATATTATCAATATGTTCTCATTTTACCTCTGTAATAACTATATATCTACTGCTACACTAAGTTTATTTCATTTCTGAAATGGACAATGATCACACACTGAAAAATTTTTAGTCTATGATTATGGTGTCATGATGTAATGAGCAGGTGCTCTGGGACTTGTGCAGAAGTTAATAAACTGAAATGTCTAGAGATAGAAGGCTAAGATATAATTGAGTTGATGTACAACAAAGATGATCAGATATATTCGAAGTCCCAAGTATAGCTTACTAAAAATATAATAGTAACAAACAGCAAAGAGAGACAGATTCAATAAATATTTGAAAGTAGGGTCAAAACAATAAATTATGTCAGTGATTAAAGAAAAGAATAAGTGAGTGATATGGGAATGACCCAAATTAAAAATACATAGAACAAAGCATTTGGACAGAAAAGGGGATTGAAAAATATGAGAAATAGTAAAATTGGTTTGTCTATCTCAGGCTAACTATATAGAGGAAATCCTACTCAAAATGAACACCTGTTTCATGGAGAAAAAAGGACTCATGGGTGAAATGGAGTAATTTACTCATAACTATTTCCTTGTATCTGTTTTGAGAATGCTGGTTGAAACTAAACTCTGACTTGCAAAATATTCATACTAGAAGTAAGTATTGTTTTGTAACACATACATGAATACATATAGATAGATGATAGATATATCACTAGATAAAGATAGATAGATGATAGATATATCACTAGATAACGATAGATAGATGATAGATAGACAGATGATTGATTAGATAGAAGATAGATAGATGATAGATAGATA
>NW_004949099.1:18146384-18162486 GCF_000317375.1 Microtus ochrogaster | reverse complement strand
CAGTCGCCATAGCTCTCCTCTCCAAGGTAGATGCAGGTTAAGATCTTACCAGTAAGCCACCACCTTGTGGTGCTACACAAATTATTAGATATGTGTTAATCAAGATGTGAGAGTTAGCCAATAAGAGGCTAGAGCTAATGGGCCAAGCAGTGTTTAAAAGAATACAGCTTCCTTGTAATTATTTCGGGTAAAGCTAGCCAGGTGGTGGGACACAGCCCTGCTGCTCCTTCTACAAAGTGGTTTTCTGGTCTTCCTTTCCTCTCCCCTCTCTGGCTGGGGTTAGGGTGACTGGAAATTCATTTGGGGGTGTTTTTATTCATTAAACATGGGCTTTTTCTAGCCTAGTTTGATTTCATTGGATTTGGATTGTTGTGTCAGTGGAGAGGCTAAAAGGAGTTCAGAAACTTTTCAGATAAGTAGATAGATGATAAATAAATGAGGGCAATGGTAATAATAATGTACCAACAATGAGATCAGATATTTAACATTGCCATTTTATATGTTAATCTTAAATGGCCTTCTTTGTAGCTTGGTGGAGAAAATAGTAGAGTTTTCTATTGTGTGAAAACCAGAAAAATTGCAAAGAATATGACCAAGGAAGAAAAAATATTTTTATTTCTAAGAAGGGTTGAACTTTCTTCCCTCAAAAAATATACTGAACATCCTAATGTAGTCAGACCCTTCTAAGTCCTGGCAAATCTACTTGAACCACAAACACATGATTAAAGGGCAAATGTAATCCATATTTATGCTCTTCAGAAATAAAGACGAAAATCTATAAAGCACTGTGATCATATTTAGAAAATTTTCAATCAAACAATTCTGCCAATTCCTAAATGCGCTGATACCAGCAAAGAAACAGATGTCTCATTTCATTCCTCTGCCAGTGCTGGGGAGAAGAAAACTGTTTCTAAGCAGAAATTCTGCTGCTCTTGAAAGCCATGCAACACTCAAACAAGTTAGTTCTTCCTTTACGAACTCAAGATGGAACTCAAACAAGGAGTATGAAAAAGGAATATAAATATATTCATATAGCAAAAAAAGTAATGATTGTCATTGAGAGATAGGAAACTATTGATGAAATAAAAGATAATGAGAAAGCAGATCCAAACAAGACAACTACCACTCTCCTCCCCTCCCCCACTCAACTCCCCTCCCACCACTCCCTTCCCTTTCTTGTCTTTCTCCTTTTCTTCCCTTCCCTTTTTTCCTTCCTTTTCTTTATGCCACAGTATTGTCATGTAGTTCAGCTGTCCTCAATTCTGCTCAGTTTCCTATACGTATAAGAGTATAGGTATAAACAACCACACTATCATTAAACTGTTAATAAAAATAAATATATGGATGAAAGATAAGGAAAGGATCTTGGCTATGAACACTCAGAATATGACAAGATAAAAAATGTAGGTAACAGAGAAACTGATGTGTGAAATACCATCAGAATTCACAGGTGCATCAGGAATGAAAAAGCATTCATGGAATGTGCATTTTAGCAGACTAGGGAAGTTGGTTCAATTCCCTCTGTATCTCAGTCAAGTAAAAGAAACATACTCCAAAGGTAGAATGATTCAACTTGTGGTTAACAAGTATAGCTGGTGCCTGGAGGCTTACTGGTTAAAAATACTTGCTGCTTATAGAGGACCTAGGTTTCATTCCCAGCATCCACATGGGGGCTCACAACCAACCACAACTACATTCCAGAGATCTGCTGACTTCTGCAGATGCTAGGGAAACATGTCGTGTACATTGATCAATCGATAGATAGGTAGATAGACAGACAGACAGACAGACAGACAGACAGATAGATAATAGATAGAGATATAGATAGATATGCAGGCAAAACACTAATGCACATAAAATAAAACAAGTGAATCTTTAATAAGTCGAACAGAAGGAGCAGGAAATACTAACAATAGGGGAATCATCATTAAGGAACAGACTGAAGATACACATCCTGGCAGTTCTTCAACTGAGGGCTCTGATCCACTCAGAAGAGATAGCCCCAAACATTAAAAAGTCCTTGTATTCCACTGACCATGTTTTTATTTTTGAATGTTTACACACACACATAGTATTGTGGGGCCAAGGGCAGCCTAGCCACACATAATGGGACCCAAGCCATGTGGGGTCCAGGGCAGGCCTGTCACACATGGGGTCCAGGAAACAAAGCTGTCATAGCTGGCACCACCCAGGAATAGACCATCCAAAAGAAATTCCTAACATTTGAACCATTGTAGACAGGCTCACCTGCCATCACGCATCCATTGCTTTTCACCAGGATACTCCTATACAATTGTCAGCTAATCAGGGGTCCTAAACATCAGAAATCCCTCATCTCTACCCTTGCTACTATAGAATCCCAACCCCAACTGAGGTAGGGGTTCTCCAATCACACATTGCATACACTCTGAGAGTCTGAGTTTGCAAACTTCTGTAAGAATATAGGCTCTTTGCTCTTACATACAAAACTCAGTCTCCTAGTTGGTTTTGGGGAGCACTCTGTGAACTGGGCATAAAAGGTATGAGCTATATAAACTCTCTGATGCACTAAGATTCTGAATAACAGTACTATTATTTTAAATTATATATAAACATACACACAAACTTTATCATACACAGCTTTATGGGATTACAGAAAACAATTAGTATGCAAAAAGCTGTAAGTAAGCAAAGTGAAAATTTATGAAGGTTTTATCAGTTATAATAACAATGAAAAGTATCGGATAGAAACTATTTTTTTTAAAATTAATAATAAAGCTCAGCAATGGTAAAATGTTTAGTAAATATATCTTTATTTTGTAAATGGGATAAACAAATAGGCAGTGATTAAAATATCCAAAGATTAAAATTCAAATCAGCAAGAAAAAGGTTGGAAAAAAATAAAACATTTTAAGCAAATTAACTTTCTCTCCCAGGGTAAAGAGTTTTAAATAAAAAGCATTAATGCAGAAAATGTTGGTATAGTCAAATAATTATTGAATATCACTATACGTCTAAAAATATAAAGTGATAAAAATTTAAGAGGAAGTCAGCTTGGGAATATATATTAAATTATTTTTGTATAAGTCCCACATTCACTTATTTAACAAAGATACATAGATATTATATAAACAAAATGAACAATGATACGAAGTCAGTTTGATGGAAATACAGCTCTATTCATTAGTGAAGGTTATACAGCTCTCTCAGATTTGTTGAAGAAAACCACATTTTCTTTTAAAGCTCAGGAGAGCACATTTATTTTGCTACAAAACACACACAAACAAATAAGAGACATTGCTGTTTTGTTGATTACTAGAACTCTAAATAAAGCAATTAAGGCAAAGAGATAATACATAAGCTTCTTGTAAACCACAGGGCAGGGAAAATGTCAAAGTCCCAACCCTTACATGAAAGCTAAGAAACTGTGAGAGAAAGACAGTAGCCATTGAGTATCAGTTTGTAATTCCACCTACTGTCTCTTGAGTGAATACATATGACCATATGTAGTGCTACTTTGTTGTTACTGTGAACCTAGCCTTTAATCCCATGCCACTTCTCCATCCCTAAAGTACTAGTTACAGCAGTTTAAAACTTCAAATACAAGAAGTTTGGTCTCTACATAATACAGCTGATAGTTTCTTTCCAAGTTGTATTCTCAAAAACTTTCCTGGTATTTTAGTACAATAATGCACTATGAATGTTATTGGCACCATACCTGACTCAGAGAAGTTGCTTGTGAGTGTGAGTCTAGAATCAAAGTCAGATGGAGTGGGCCATGCAATTCCACCACTTCTGAAACAGAGGAAGGAACACTGAGATTTGAGGTCAGAGAGAGTTCCACAGTAAGACCTGATTAAAAAAACAATAACCCCAAATACACAAAATTGTAAAAACAAGAGAGCAAACAACAACAAAAAAGTCATAAACCTTTCTACTTGGGGGAAATAACTGAACTCATTTAATATGAATGATTTAAAAGCTCTAGAATCATCCATACTTGTAAAAAAGGTCCATGGATTTGTAACAAAAGAAATCAACTTATCTCTCATATTATATGATAATATACTTAATTATTGTTGCTTAAAGGTTATATCTCTTATGTTATTAATCACATTATGAGAAATTTATGTTTTTAAATTATTAAACATTAAAGTGTTGTTATTTTGTATACAATTAATATATTCACAAATTTCTGATAAGATGTAATGACAAAGGAGATAAAACATAACCTTGAACTGTAAATCTAGTAATGATGAATACATATGTAGGTGTTTTGGAAAAAGAGAGATGACCTTTTAAAAATTGTTCCATGGTTCAAGACCAGCCTGGTCTACAGAGCTAGTTCCTGGACAGGCTCCAAAACCACAGAGAAACCCTATCTCGAAAAAAAAAAAAATTGTTCCATGGTATCCTAATTTTTGAAGTAGGTGAGCAGATGATATAAGATTACTTTTTCTGGGAGACTTTGCAAACCGTTCTGATTTTATTTTACTGCATTTGTAACTGTGATGTTTCTACATTATTCTAAACACAAACAGACAAACAGAAACAAACAATGCAAACAAAAGAGAGGCATGAAAATGAGAGATAACTCAGCTAGGGAGATGAAACTAAAGAAACACAGAATATTCAGTCTGAGAAGACCCAAGCTGGAAGAGACAGCAATGTTGTCAGTAAGAGGTAGAGGCATTGCTTATGAAGCTTTCTCTCATTCACAAGAGAAAAGCTAAGACCTGCAAGATTCCAGCTCAAAGCACAGTACAAAGGCAATGCTGTAAGAACACTAATTACACTCACTTTTCACTATCAGGCACCATTCCCAAATATCCTGCCAACTAACACTTAAAACAACCAGGTTGACTACCTCTAGGAATAGCTGACCAACACAAAAGACACTCTGTGGTTTCTGTTTTCTGTTTCATTTTAGTATTTTTTTTTCTTATTAACTTTTTGTTTAACTTTTTTTAGAGGGGGGAGGAGAATGTGAACATGAAGTTTGATTGGCAGGGAGGGTCTAGAAGAACTTGGGGGAGGGAAAATCACAATCAAAATACATTGTATGAAAAGAATTAAATAGAAAATAAAACATAAAAATATACTCCAAATTTTACAGGGGAATGTCCATGAGCCTGTTAGTGCAGCACAGGGGCAACACTAAGGCAGGAGTATCCACACATATTCCAGGCTACTAGAGGCTACAAAATACTCCCAATAAAGGTCATAAAAATTAAAAAAATACATGTCTAAAAATCAGGTTTGATGTTGTCTTTTTATACAAAATGATCTTATAGTGCTCTCAGAAAATTCTGGTTAGAAAATGTTAATCAGAAAGTATAAATATCTTTCCATGTTTATTGCAAAAATTCCTATTTTGTATTTTTTAAGCAAGTTCATGGTAAATTATTCTGTACATGACTATAAATGTGTCTGCATATTGGAAACATGCTTGGTAGTCAACTTTTAAAAGTGAAAAAAGCTAATCTACAAACAGATGGTAATGCTTTCACATTATGAAGCATTCCATTGTTTATCTGAAAGAGATGGATTTCTAGGTACAAGCCTAACTGACATGGAGAAAAGCTAATGCACAAAATACTAAATTAGAGCTTAAATAAAATCCATATATTCAAATTTAGGAATACATAGTCAAAAAACTTCATAGAATATTGTAGTGAAGAGGCTGCTCATTCATTTCCCGGCCACCCAGACTCCCAAAATAATCACACAGAAACTGTTTAAATTAAATCACAGCTTGGCCTATTAGCTCTACCTTCTTTATTAGCTCTACCTTCTTATTAGCTACCTTTTATCTTTTTGGTTAACTCATTTCTATTATTTTATATTTTATCACAACAAAGTTCCAGCATGTCTGTCTCCATGACTTCTCCCTGACTCTGCTTTCTTTCTCCCAGCATTCAGTTTAGTTTTCCTGCCTACCTCTATTCTGCTAAGCAACTGACTGAAACAGATTTATTCATTAATCAATAAAAAAACACATAGACAGAAGGACTTCCTACACCAGAAAATGACAGAAGAAACGTGCTAAATATATACAAAAATAATAATGTGATTGTCATTGACCATCGAGACTGAAGATGGGAATAAGAAAACTATGAGAGAGGTAGAGAGACTTCTAATCCTATAGTGTAGTGGATTCTTTAAGTATATGTCCCAAAAATTGCCTAATGTGATCATGCTTTAAAAAAAACCCTGATAACTTCTTTCAACATGGAAAGAACTACTATGTTCTAAAAGCATTCTTGCATTTTCTCCAAGTCGGGAAAATTATCACCATGTGTTTAAAGAAGAAAATGAGTTGGCACGTCCTCACTGTTTTTAGGGTTTTATTTGTTAAACAATAGAAACAAAGCTGAGCAAATATTACAGAAAAAAAAAATCTAACCTTCATCTACATTGATTTACTTGGGTTCTGGCTGAGATGTTTGTGTTCTATGTGTTCTGTTGCCCTCATATTTGAAGCCTTCCTTTGCAACAATTTACTTTAAATAATGGACTTGTTGATGGAACGATAAAATATACATGAGAGGTGAAAAAAGATAAAGTGAGGATGCCACATTTTTAATAGTTTGACTATATTTTCATTTAGTCTGCAATGCTTTCATCCTCTGGTACAAATTCCAGAATTTTATGAAAAGCTGGAACCCTGTCCACTCTGCCCCACCAGCTTTGGTTGCCATCGTCAACACATCACATATGTATAAACCATCTGTCATCTTTTGGCTTTGTCTGAACATCTTCACAAAGAGACCATCTGCTTCCTTTCTTTAAATATCTATTAATGTAATTCTTTCTCTTATCTTTTTTACAACATTTTTGCTTATGTCAAAAATTCAATTACATAGCCCCATATTAGTATTTCGTTGACTCAGGAGGAGGCTAAGATGAGCTCCTGGGAGCCCAAAGTTCATGGCTAATACTGAGAGACAAAAAAAAAAAAAAATCTAAAATGGGGGTGAGACACATGGAAATAAAAGCCTTACAATGCATGAAATTGATAATAGATGTGAGATTCCCTGGAGAGTCTTACGCACATTGATTTCCAAAAAGCTGTCATTTTACTGTGAAGAAGAACAATATGAATTTACATTGAAATTTATTTCCACTGTCAGGACTATGTTCATTTTGCAAATGTGCACTTTGATGGAGACATACTTTTTGTAGAAGTGAAAAAGAAAGAAAGTTGGAAAGCACAAATAGATGTTTTAATAGCACTTGTACAATTCTGGAACAACTCTTTTTTTTTTTTAAGAAAATTTCTGAGGTTAAATAGGAAGCAGACTTTTCTTGTGTGAGGGTGCTTACTAAAAGCAGAATACTATGATGAACTTGGAAAGAGAAACATTTAAAGTAGTGAACACTTTATTTATTTATTTATTTTTCTTTCCCCAGGAGCAAAGCTCCAAGAGAGAGTTCTATAGATAAAAAGATGCTTCCAGCTGTGCTGGGAGATCAGAGTGGAAGGATTATAACTTGGAGAACAGGTTCAAACAGTCATCACAAGCTCTTTTATTTTCACATTAAAAAGTAAAAATAAAAACAACCACAAACTACTAATATTTCTATTACTATATAAACAAATAAATGCTTGCAGGATTAAAAGCTCATGTACAAGTATTTATTTGTATATGTGGAAACTGGAGTTTTTCACAGAAAAACATTATTCTTTGTACTCTAAGATCACAGACGAGTAACTCCTTTTTAAAAAAAAAAAGCATAAATGTGTATTGATTATTTGGGAATTTCACATTATGCATCACAATCCCAATCTTTTCTCAGTTTTTCCATATCAACTCCTCATCCCTGTAGCAACTTCCAAAAAAAATTTAAAATATTAATTAAAAAGTAACAAACAAACGAAAAAAATGCCCAGTAACTTTTAATCAATCATTGAGAATACCCTACACAAAGCAACTTTACAGTAAGCTTTGAATTTTTATGTTTGTGAGGCATGTGTGAACTTCAACTGTGTCATACTGCAAATCTGAAATAGCACCTGGTTTTAGAGTAGCCCTTTTCACCTTCCTCTGCCTGGAGCAGGTGTAACTTTCTCTTCATAAATGCTAAGTGATTTTTTAAAAAAAATCTTATTGTGATTATTTCATTTGAGTGATCTAAGTATTAAAACAGCATACCCCAGTCTAAGAATCCCCAACACTGTACTTAAGTGCCTCCTTTTGGCTGCTCTTTGTACTTTCTCTGTGCAATATATTGCCATTGTAATAGGCAGTTCCTCCCATTTGGAGCACTCTTCTTTTTCTATAGATCTCTCTCTCTCTCTCTCTCTCTCTCTCTCTCTCTCTCTCTCTCTCTCTCTCTCTGTGTGTGTGTGTGGGGGGTATGTGTGCATGTTTGTGTATGTGTTTATGTCCTCTGCATATCAACTACATCAATTCCTCCTACAGTATAATCCTGTTTGTCAAATGACCTGCCTTCCCTGTGGCCTGACCACATGAACCCAAACACTACTTCCACCATTTACTTGTAGTGTGGACTTAAGCAGATTCATTGGCTGTTGAAAATAAGTGGGTAGATATACATAAAGCAATTAGACAACGTAGTGGGATTTCAATTGTATTTTTAAAATAAAGCATCTCTGAAGATGAGAGAGTAAAACAATCCCACTGGTCAGCTTTACAGATCAGGTAATGGTAGCACACACTTTTAGTCCCCAGTAGCCATAATGACATGCACCTTTAATCCCAGTAGCCATACTAGTTACCATAGAAACCGGGCAGTGCATGCCTTTAATCACAGTGGTGTATGCCTTTAATCCCAGCCCTAGAGAGGATTATAAAATGGGAGAAAACAACTCTCAATGCACAGTCTCATTCTGAGATTCCTGGAGGCAGGATTGCCATTTCTGTCTGAAGTCAAGTTAAGAGTCAGTGACTGGTTGCTTTGCTTTTCAGATCTTCAGATTGAACTCCAATTATTCTTTCTGAGGTTCTAATACTCACGCTTCAAGACCACACAAATGCTCTATCAAATGCCATTTATAATATAAGATCAGACAGGGTTCGGAGATGCTTATTTTTAAAAAGACATGTTTTTAGACTATATCTACATGAACTTAGATGGCTGAATGATCATAGCTAATAACATAAATTAGGCTATTTACCTTTGTTACTGAGCTTCTTCATAAAAGTATTATGTGGTATCAGAGTTTAACATGACTAATAAAAACCTAGAGAGAGATATTGGGGTTCAAGCTGAAAAATCAGAGAAGCAAAGCAGCCAACCACTAGACAGTTCTAACCTTTGCAAAAACTTCAGACAATAAAAAAGTGAATTCCTGCCTCATCCCACCTTGTATTCCTTTCCAGTGCTGGTATTAAAGCTGTGCACAGCCAACAACTAACTTCTATTGTTAACTAGTGTAGCTGCTGGGATAAAAGGTGTGGCCTGGTCTATATAGCTGACTAGTGTGGCTAGCTTTGCACTCTTATCTTCAGGAGAACTTTATTTCTTAGATAATAAACAAAATATCACTATATTTGCCCATTTTGTCTCATATAAAAATGGTTATAACTAACATAAGAAAACTATATACAATAAGTACAACAATTATATGAAATATATATAAACAATAAGTACATAAACAAGGTCTGGTCCCTTTGCATATGGCAAATTCAGAGAGATTGCTACATTATCTATCTTATGGTGGTCAGTCCAAAGTCTTGTACCTAATTTACTTTTTATCGTAACCTGCATTATCATCTAAAATTATCTATTGATATCTCTCAACCTCATACACTTTATACTTCTTTAGTGAATTTCTTTTCTTAGTTTTATAAACAAGAAAAACTGTAACTATAGCTATCTAGTCTTCCACTACCTCAGAGACCCAAGAAGGAAATAATATTAACTGAGTAAGCAGGAAGCATAAGCAAGCAACTTCCAAAAAGTATGAGAAATGGCAGAAAGAGTTGGTTATCAGGACAGTTATCCAAAGTTCTTCTGCAATAGTGGGGCATCCATCTTCAACCCAAAGGCCTAGAATGTTTAACAGACTTTTCATGAAGCAGGATTTTTGAAGGACTCTCCTGCCTTTTCTTGAAAAGATTTGGCAGTCACTTTTTTGTGTGCCTTGCTTTTCCAATTAAGACAGCATACTGTCAGCAGTTGGATCAAAGGAATTTTCTTGCCCAGGGGATTACTTATGCCAGAAAAAAGGCAAACTCTATGTTGAGCTTCTTTGAAGCCCATTGTCGTCTCTTAAGTAGATTGGTACTGCCAGAAGTAGACATGTCTCATTGAAATAATAAAAAAGAACTTACATTATTAAAACATCTTAAATGCCATATTCCGTGGATCTCTGGAGTATTTGAAGATGACCTGTCTATCTCTATTTGACCTTAAAAACATACCTAATATGACTACAAGTTTAATTGTAATGACTACAATTTAATTGTGACTAATTACTAACCTGCATTTTTCTTCTTATCCTACGTAATTGGTAATAATAACTTTCAAGAACTAGAAATTTTCATTACATTATTAAATGAGCTATATAAGTACAATACTTTGAATAAGATTAGTGATTTTATTCACTACATTTACTACATTTTAGCAAAATACATCTTAAATTTGTAAAAAATATACAAGATTTGTACACAATATACAAAAGTCCATCCAATGTAAAATATTTAAAACTAGTAGTTGCTTTTGAAAAGTAGATTCAATAATCTACCTTTTTATCTTATCATGACTATAATCTCCACTTTGTCTTTTCAGAGTAGATTTAGAAATCTACCCTTTTATCCTATCATAGTAAAAATTGTACTATGTGCCTCCTTTAAGATGTCAAAAGACTAAGAAAGATGGTGTAACTAAGTTTCCCAAACTGAGGACTATCTAAAACAAAACTTCATTAAACAGCCACCAGAGGGTTGAACGAAAGACATAGCAAACAGAAACTTAGAAGCAGTACCTGAAATGCTCAAAAAAGAAAGTAATTTATCAGAAGTTGGAGAACAGCAGAGAAGCCAATATTTCAGGAATAGAAATTTCTTACAGCAGAGAGTGAGTTGTCTTATAAGAGGAGAGTCAAAAGATGTAATCTTTGCAACACAAACCTATTGGTTATCTTCCATAACTTGAGAGTAAGACCCTGTAGCTAAATATATTACATACTTAGGTCAATGAACATAGAGACATCTAACACGATCTCAGATGGGAGTTACATCCCGATTAGCTAGTGTTCATAAAGTTAGAAGTTGCCATTCATGCAACCAGAGGGAAAAAATTATCATCAGTCTCACCCAGCAATAAACTTGCAAAAAACAACAATGACCTACCTGGCAAGATACGCTCACTGGTATAATAGTGGCATGAATGTTATGGGAGTAGCCAATGATAATTTGATGGGATTTAAGGCACATTCTATAATGTGGAATCCATACTTCACACTTTTGAGATCCAGAATCTATTGCTGGATAGGACATGGGCCCTACTATTACTTATTAAACTTATTTCTATTATTTAGCTAATGTGACATAGAAATAAAACAATTCTTAATAACTTATTACTATGACCACACATTATTACAGTGTCCAACCCTTGTCACAGAAACTTCTTGCAGTAGATGGTAATTAACACAAAAGCTCAAGATGATAAGTATGCATAGAATAAGAGACTTTGGAATGCCAAATCATAAATAGGATGTCTGCATCATATCTCTCCCCTCAAGGTTCAGAGATCTTGGCAGAAAAGGAAAGATTTAAAGAGCTAGAAGTGAGGAACGGCTACAAAGAAACAGTGTTTTTGAGGCACAAAAAGAGGAGACACATGTCAGCTCACAGGAATTATGACAGTTTCAGCATGGAAAAGGGGATATAAGTTTAAAATCCCTAGCATGGTTGAGACTCTATTGGTGTTTCAGAGCTGCTGGAAGAGGATTGTAGCTTATCTTTAAAGAGTGATTACTGGTAAATTGCTCATACACCAGGGCAGATCAGTCAATACGTATTTGTGTGTGAGTTTGTGTGCATGTGTATTCATGTGTGTGTGTTTAGAAGCGAGAAGATGAAAACAAAAAGCTAGATAGTAGGGGAAAATCTGTGATGACCTGGTGGAGAAGGATGAATATAATCAAAATACAGTGTATGAAACTTTCAAAGAATAAATTAAACACATTATTTTTAAAAACACAAAACACATTTAATTTTATTTCTTTCTTCTCTCCCTTCTTCAGAGACACTTTTCATCACCAAATACCGAGAAATCTAACAAAAGGAAATGCAGGGTATCCAGACTGAGAAGGTTCATGAACAAAGAACAGGAAGAGACTGTTGAACAGAAATCAAAGAAGCAAAGAAAAGCCATTGGATACATAAGGTCAACTAGATTTGAGACACAGTGCTAACAAGGACCTTTCAATTCTTTTCTATGCCAATGTAATTTGGATTAGAAGGAGCAATGAGAGAAAGTGTAAAAGACACAACAACTCACTGAACCCAGAATCCCCTGCTCTGGTAGAACTCTTCAGAGAGATGTTCCTTGTGTCACAACTTTTAGAAATGGTGACTGCCCATGAGCTCTATTGTTCAAGCAGTGTTACCCAAAGTATCAAACTAATATTCCCTGAAATGATGTTGTCTTCTGTGTTGAGTTCATATGCATGTCTTTGCAGCCATTAATCTGAACAACTTCTGGTGCCCTGAAGATAGATTACCCATATATTCACATGTGTTCACATGATAGACAAAACAGTGCAGACGCTGAGAAATCCAGTAGTATATCCAAAACAAAGATGTTACCTACCCCAGTCTCCAGGCAGAGTCCTCCCACTTTCTACAAGTACTGACTCAGCTTATGATAAAGTTCAGAAACAAATGTCTGCAGAGTTCACACAGGTAGATAACGCAATGTATTAGGTGTAAGAGTAGGATGTTTAAAGCTGGGGTTATATTACTGCCATGGGAAGCAAAGTCATTTGATTTTTCTCAGCACACAGTAGCATTCAAGAATTCATTGCTCTCAAAATTGGTTCTCACAATTTCTCACTTTTTTTTTTGTAAAACTGGGTTCTAAATAAAGTATTCAATATAAAAATGATCAGAGTACTACGCAGGTGGATTTGCCCTTGGTACCAGCTGCAGCTGTGCCTATCAAGTACAAAATATGGTATTTAATTTGGGAAAATTGCTAACGGCAGGCAGGATTGTACAAGGGAAAGTCACCTTCAACTGTCTGTCAGGAAGAAACAAAGGTAACATGAACAGCAGTGGTTTTCCAAATGTTTCCAAGCTAGAATTGCATTTGGTGGCTTTTGAGAGCCACTGAACATCAAAATGTGTAGCTATTTGCCAAGCACATACAGCTGTGTGTCTGTTTGCCTGGAGTGTGGTTTGGGGGCCTGAGGAAACGAGGTTCGGGAAGCACATTGATGGGCCCTACCAGCTCATCTATTACATGCCAATTGTACTGGTCAGAATGGCTTCCTAGGTGAGATTCATATAACAATGCACTTTCCATTTCCTCTCCACTGCTGTGCCATGCATTTCATCCCATTCCTTGGCACAATCTGGGTCGTAGTTTTTCACAATGTTGCGATTATTCTTTGGACAATCTAGGCAGTTGTTTATAGATAAAGTGTGATGGCACCACACACCTCTATGCTCATGAACACAGGTGGCAAAAGCTGACCAATTATTCAAAGGCAGCTAGATACATTAGACATTTTAGTGTCTGTCTGATTCACTTCCCTATTCCAATGTAGAGGCTTCTTTTCTCTGGGCTTAATTGCATGGAATTTTACTATGGAGAGCAGATGTCCTAATTCTACCCCTCTATGGTAGACTGAAATGGATTCCAAAGGTATGCTCCAGTCTTTGGCTGTAATTTATCAGTGTGAACACTGATTCGATAGCAGACAAATAATCAGGTCCAACACATCATTAAAACCCTGAACCCTGTGGGGATACTGTCATTTGTAACTGAAAGGACAAGGTCTTCCTTTTTTCAAGTATTTCCCATTTTACAGTGTTAACAATCAATTGTGTTGAAACATGGTTTAGTTCACAAATTGTTTCCTTGAACATATCTGTCTTTATTTTTCAACTATGACATAATTTTATTTTATTTTATTTTTACTCCCTAGTCTTCTTTCCGAAAAAGAAGAGTAACAAATCTGAGATGGCCATTTATGTTAATCCAGTTAACATATGATAGGTTCAAATGCATAACAAAGGGAAGCTAGATTTTCCTGCACTTGACATCCCCAAAATATCCACTATCTTAGTCCCATGGACATAAACTTCAAAATGTCAACTGCATTTACAATTATGAATAATAGTGAAATTCTACTCCTGGGGGAAATAATAAGAGGAAAAATGTTTCATGGATTTTTTTTTTTTTAGCAAAAGCAAATAATTTGCATTTTTGTACCAAAGGGGAATAAAACCTTTAATATAAAATACCCCTCAGGTTTCCTTTTTGGAAACAAAATTCAAAACCACCTGCCATTTGATGAATCCGATAAATTTCTGATATAGTGTATACTTCTCCAGAGTATTTGCTGGCATTTTCAAATATGCAAACAAAAAGGTAAATGTGGGCATAAAAGCTTCACCAGTACAGAGAGAAGAATAAGTGAAACATGCTTTAAATGTGTGGTTTTCAGCAAAGGAAACTGTACCAGGAATAGCAAAGTATGAACAAAGTTGTGGGGTTTTTTGTTTTGTTTTGAGTAATTGTTTTAATGATTACAATTTTCAGCCAGGTTCATGTCATAGTTAAATTAGATGTCAACTGCTTTCCTAACCTTTGCTTCTGAAGTATTTGAATGTTTGTTCATAGTATATCACATTACAGATTTATTTACTTATGTAAAATTAAACATGGTATCTTTTGGACTCAACTGGCTTCATGATCTCTTTATATACTGAGAGACTAAGCTCAGAGAAACTAAATAAACAGAGCTCATATTCAT
This sequence comes from Microtus ochrogaster, assembly GCF_000317375.1. Lineage (NCBI taxonomy): Eukaryota > Metazoa > Chordata > Mammalia > Rodentia > Cricetidae > Microtus > Microtus ochrogaster. The sequence goes on along the minus strand of NW_004949099.1, from coordinate 18,147,551 downwards.
ATTTGGTTTCAATCTTCTATATTGGTTGGAATATTTCAGTTCATTTAGTTAATAAACAACTAAAGTCAGCAATTTAAAGTTTTATTTCATTAATTTATTTTGAGATGGGGGATCTCTTTATATAGTCTGGACTGGTACTCCCTATGTAGACCAAGCCTCAGAGCTAGGATTAAAGGCCTATAGCACTACATGTGAATTTTACTGTGAATTACAAAAATAATTGCATCAATATTTTGAACACATTAAGATAAGTGTCATCTGGTCAAGATTCTAATCATTTCCTAACGTGGTTTTTTGAGTCACGCCTTTCTTGGTTCACCTAGCACTGTTCCTTCTTTCTTTGAGTAACTCTTCATCTTATGGACACAAGCAAAGAACATTTAGTTCAAAGTAACAAACTAGATTGAATCTTAGTGATTTCACAAAGCTCCGGGCACCAAGATCAACTGCATGCTCACAGTGCTTAATGGGAATGTGGGAAGTGACGGATCTCCTAAAGGACAAAGAATAAGGGTGATAAAAGTTCTTTAAGATAGCAAGAAAAAAATTATCCTGCTGTCAATAAATAAACATATTTCATAATATATTTTATAACTATGTCAGTTTTTCTTAGAGTTTCTTTAGTATCTGAAAAACATATGTGCTATGTGATAATCATATTACTTTCTTGGCAATGAACTCTTAGAAGAATAATGAACAATGCACCCCTGGATAATGGTAAATGCATGTGAAGGGTCCCTTTACTACGTCTTACAATGAAGCCTGATTCACAAAAGCAGATGAAGCCTAAGCTGAGAAACAATGTTTGTCACATTTTTAAAGAAAGAGAAAGGGGTTGGGGGAAGAATGGTACGATTCAATACCTGACGGGAACTGGAGCCTTCTGTAATATAAAATCTTACTATTTCAGGAAGGAAGCAGAAGAGAGTCCTTAAAGTAGGTAAATCTGAGTTGGAATCTCAAATCTGTCTTCATGACAACTAAGCCTCTGTTTCCATATCTGTAGAATGGGAATATCAGTTTCAAACGTGTAATACAACAAATTTTTGTTGTTTTCACCCTTCATAATCTTCTCTCATTCTCCCTTGAAACTCTTCTGCTCCCAAAAAAGCATCCGCCACACACACACACACACACACACACACACACACACACACACACACACAC
>NW_004949099.1:18120931-18146024 GCF_000317375.1 Microtus ochrogaster | reverse complement strand
CACACACACACACACACACACACACACACACACACACACATTTTCCTGTAGTTTGTCTATTTCTAACCACAGAGTGAATTGGGACATATGTACATGCAATTCTTTCTGTCTCTGGCTTAAGTCAATTAATATTATAATTCCACCTAATTTCCTGCAAACCAGATAATTTCAAATATATGCCACATTTCCTTTATCTATTTATCTGTTATAGACCCTCTAGGCTAGTTCCATATCTCATCTACTGAAATCTGTGCTAGAGTAAACATGGTTGAGCAGTTTTCTTTGTAGTATATTGCTTTCAATTCCTTTGTTTGTGTTCCCCTTTCCAACATATCCTTAGATCCTCTCATTTCTACCCACCACTAATTAATCTTGAAAATTATAGCATAATTATATGCTAATAGTGTGCCTTGCAAATGCTTTCTCTATTTTAATTTCTAAATGGTTTTAAATCAATATCTCTCAAATGAGGTTTACTTTAACTCTCTGGGACATGTGACATCATCTAAAGGTGTGATTGGTTGGGTCTGTTGAGGACTGAAGGAGAAATATTTCCTATAGCATTATGTATTTGAAGTCCTGGTTACTGGTTAAGGGTAACATTTTTTTTTCTTTTTTAAAAACATTATTTATTTATGAGATTATAATATAATTATGTCATTTCTTCTTTCCCTTTCCCCCTTCTGAGCCCTCCTATACATTCCTCCCTACTCTCTTTTAAATTCATGACTTCCTTTTTTATTCATTGATGCTACTTGCAAATATATTTATATAATCATTTTGTGGGGTTATGTAATCTTTAGGATGTGTAACACTAGGCAGGGGGTGAGGCTACACTTTGAAGGTTCTAATGTTGCAAGAATAGAAAAACTCATAGACAAATATTGGGGTTCAACCTGAGGATCAGAAAAGCAAAAAAAGCCAACTTACTAGAGAGTTCTCACCTCTAAGAAATCCTTAGACTGAAAGAGATCAAGGTATTGTTCATCCCACCTTATATTCCTCTCTAGTGCTGAGATTAAAGGCACGCAGCAGCACCTTCCAACCGCTATAGTTAACCAGTGTGGCTGCTGGGATTAAGGGTTTGTGCAGCCACTGTCTGGCCTGTGTGGTTGATTAGTGTGGCTACTTTGCACTGACCTACAGGTAAATTTTATTTATTTAAACACAAATAATATAACACTATAGAGGAACTTTGAAACACTCAGCCCTAAATGGAGTACATTCATCAAACCTCTCCCATCACGGTGCAGGGAACTATGCATAAGGAGTCAAAAGTAGATAGACAACACGAAATAAATTCCATAGCATTTTTGTAGGCATTTTTTTTGTCTTATATTGATTTGGGCCTTTTTCTTTAAAATCTTACCAGTTTTTTATTTGTATAGTATGGTTTCCAATTTTGTGTTTTTATGTTGCAAGTGTTTTCCTGTGCTTTTGTTGTTGTTATTGTCATTTTAATTCTGATTTGTTTGTTTGTATCTAGCTGTTTCTTTTCTAAAGAGAAATAATGAAGGTATTGAATTGAATAGATGAAGAGGTGGGGGAGGATCTGGGAAATTGGGGAGGGGAAACCATGATCAGAATATTTCATAAATTTTCAATTTTAAAAAGAGGGCCTGATTTATTGTAGACACTTGATCTTTGCTAAATGAAACAAAGTGTCAAATAAAATATAATAGCTGGTTTTGTAAAAGTCAATGAATAGTAAATTTTGAATATATAAACTGTACACATTAAATGCATCTAAAAATATAACAAAAACCTGAATGTCTCAAATGAAGCACTACCTGTACCTGATGAAATGATAAGAGTGGAGAAAAATCCAGATATCCATATATATTGAGCCAACACTTTGTGATGCGATAGTGTATATTTACATATACTATACACACACACATATTATTAGAAAGCTACAAAGAATATTTTAAAAATATTTCAGAGAGAGGCTGGAGAGATGGCTCAGTAGTGAAGAGCACTGACAGCTCTCCCAGAAAACCCATGTCCAAATCCCAGAACCCACATGTTAACTCACAACTGTCTGTAATGCTAGTTTCAGAATATCTGAAACCCTCATACAGACATACATGCAGGCAAAACACCAGGGAACCTTAAAAAAAAGATAAATTAAAAAAGAATTCAGAGAAAACATTTTTTATCATAATATGACTGAAGAAATTTTCACACTCAACAACACAATAAATACAGAAATTATATATAAAAAAACAATCAGGGGGCCAGCAAAAATGTTCAGAGGATAAAGGTGCTTACTGACAAAGCTTGATGACCTTAATTCAACCCTCAAGGGTCACGTGATAGAAGAAAAGAACTGAGCCCCACACACATACCAAAGCACACTGCACCCCCACCCCCACCACATACAATAATTTAAATGTCTTTTAAAAAAGAAAATATAATGATTGTACTAACAATGTCACCTTTATCTGAGGCTTGGTATCAAATCTATATATCTAATACTAAACACTCAGCTACCAAGAAGAGAACAGTACTAAAAATGATGAACCACATCTTAGGCAGTACACAACACAAAGGTTTGGGATTTCATCATAGATTCTATGCCAGAAGCATGTTGCTGAGAAGAAATGTATGTACCAAAACCAAAATTCTAACCTGTGTGCAGATGAAAACATGACCAGCCATATTATTACTCACATTACTGTGTTTTCCTTGACTATTTCCATGCCTTTTCAACTGTGGTGGACTTTATTCCCTCAACCAATAAACCAAAAGAAACCCTTTTCTTTCCTGAACTGTTTTTTGTTGGGGTACTTGATCACAACAGAAAAGTGACTATTAGAGGCACATGAGATATTATGCACAACTAATAAGAGATACAAGTGTTCTGGCTATGATTAGCAGTGCTCCTCAAGCTCACAATGCTGAAGGTTTGGTAGACAATACAACAATATGCAAAGGTAGAGCTTCAAGTGTGTTGAAAGGATTTGTTTGTTGGTTCCTGGCTGCTCAGCCCCGAAATAACCACAGAGAAACTGTATTAATTAAATCGCTACTTGGTCCATTAGCTCTAGCTTCTTATTGGCTAACTCTTACATAATAAATTTAACCCATTTCTAGTAATCTGTGTATCGCCATGTGGCTGTGGCTTACCGGATAAAGTTCGACCAAACTCCAGCAGGGCTACATGGCTTCTCTCTGCCTCTGCCTCCTTTTTTCCAGCATTTCATTTAGTTTTCCCTGCCTACCTCTATTTCCTGCACAGGCCCAAGACAGTTTTTTATTAACCAGTGGTATGCACAGCACACAGAGGGAAATCCCACATCACAAGTGGGTGATTGTATTACAAGGATTCCAACCTTATCCCTGCGTATGGAATTGGCAAAGCAGAGGTAGAAAGAAACGTTAGGGACATAGTTTCTTTTCCTGTGATAAAATACTCTATGAAGTAGCTTAAGGGGGAAAGATTTTATTTAGCTCACAGACTCAAGTAATATTCATTACAGCAGGGTCAAACTGAACAAAAATTTATCAAATGGAATACTCACACTCTAAAAGTTATGTCTAGACTCACCACTATCTCAATTCATAATCCAATTTGGCCCAAATTAGTAGACATAAATCAACAATAACCAATAACACAAGGGAAATATACTTATGGAGTACTTACACATTTGCATAGGCTAGAAGTAGTTATGCAAAATCTCAGCCTTTGACTGAACAGAAGAAAAACATACAAAACAAATAAACTAAGATTGCCCAATCATGTATTTTATAGGCTTGATCATATCGATAAGATAATATAGTGATTTAGAAGATACCCTAGTAGCTACATAAACAAATCAATAATGAAAATTAACATAATTCCCCAACTAGAAAGAAAAAGACTCAGATATAAGATTCAGTCTCTATGATTACAGAATCTTGAACTTTTCTGCTTCACCCAAGAAACAAATAATTCTATTCATACCACAAAATAGAGTTAAGTCCAATGTTTTTGTGATAAAATGGTCAGATTCAAAAAATAAATAAGTAAGTAAATAAATAAATGGCAAAGAAAAAAAACAAAGAATTTAAATGTTAATTTTTGTTTAATACTTTCTATTACTAAGCATGAATTAACAACGGTGGCGGGGAGGAGGCAGAAATCTTAATTAATAAATAAATAAAAAAGAAAATATGGTACATTTTCACAATGGAGTATTATACAGCTATTAAAACTAGCATCATGAAATTTGCAGGCAAGTGGATGAAACTAGAGAAAAATCATCCTCAGTGTCATAAGCGAGACCCAGAAAGATAAACATAATATGCACTAACATATAAGTGGATTTTAGCTGTAATGCAAAGGTTAACAATGTTATAATCCACAGACTCAGGAAGCAAAGCAAGGAGGAGGGTTCAAGTTGGGTGTCATATGAATGTCCTTAGAAAGGGGAAATAGAATAGACACAGCAGTTGGATGTGTGGAGTGGCTGTGGAGGATGGGAATAGGAGGGATCAGATCGGGAGAGGATGGAGGAAGAGAGTACTGGGAGAGACAACTGGAACTGGATTACATTTTATAGGCAAGCTAGAAACCTAGTGCAATGGAAACTCCCAGAAATCTATGAGGGTGATCCCACCTAAGACTACTAGCAATGGTGTGTAAGGATTCTGATCTGGCCACCTCCTGTAACCAGGCAAGACTCCTAGTAGAGAGATGGAGACAAACCCAGGCACAAAGCCTTCAGTCTACAATTTGTACTGCCTACAAACTGTGCTGTGGTAAAGGTGGCATAGGAATTTTGAGAGTGGTTAACAACTGGCTGCTTTAGCTTGAGACCCATGCTAGAGAGGTAACCCACCCCTGGCAATGCCTGGAGCACCAGGATCCAGAGGTAGAACCAAACACAATCAAGAATGGTTATATTACAAGAATGTTTAACTTGAGGCATCTAAACTACAACATGCATTTAGAGATAACTTGAATATGGCCCAATGTCTTTGCAGATAGCAATATCAAACCACAGTTATAAGAGACTGCATGCCCCTTAAACCAAGGCAAAATAATTCCTGTATCCTCTGGTTTGAACAGACCAAGGTTTAAATGCTGGTAACTAAGGGAGACAAGGACATCAGAGATGAAGTCATTGTTAAATGATATAAGCTGACTAAAACACTTCTGTACTAAATGCACATATATACATCTAGCACAGAATATGTTTTACTGTATATATGTGTGGGCACGCATTCTAAGTGTATAAAATTCATCCAATCTTTAAAATGCTCAAAGTTAAAAACTTGTGACTGACAGTATTTTATTTTTCATTTGTGTGGTACAGAATTGCCTGCTGGTACCTCTCCTTTGTCAGAGACTGATAAGGGCTGTACAATCTTGTAGTCACAACATCTCACTAAAAAGCTTCTTTGGCGGCAAAGCCAATCTCTGAGTGTGTTTGGTTTCCTGGCTGCCTTATTTGTTTACAACAATGCTCTTAAAATTGTCTCTACCATCTGTGTGAGGTCTAGTTCCTTGAATGAGAATGAGATATTAAAATGCCATCCAGATGTCTAGATGCATATCTGCATTAACATATTATGCAAATTGTCACAAGGCATTTTTTTTTCCTTTCTTAAACAAAAAATATTTTTAGATGGGAGTGTAAAAAAGTAAATCTGTGGAGGCGAAAGAAAAAAAATAAAGAAAACAAGATACACTGAATTTGCAATGCTTTTCTCATAATCTCTTTTAAAATCACGACTTGCAAATGGTAACTGTGTCTATCAATCTGCAGAGGGAAGACAGATGCCAACAAAAAAGCAAAACTCACCTCTAAAGAAGATCTATGAATTTACTACATAACACTTTTTATGACAGATTTTGCATACTGGACAGTATAAATTATTAAACATTCCCTCATTCAACACCCACAATGTAGAGTTAGCAAACAACAAGTTTTAAGGCTGCATAGTTATTACTACAATAGAAAAGAAGTCAAATTCTCAACAGAAAAATATTTTAAAAAATGATTAGGTACCTGTGACAAGGTTGTGTCGGGTACAGACAGCAAGATTCTCTTTAAAAATATTACATGAAAATCTACTAAAATATGACATGATGTTACTAAAATAATGAGTTACCTGAGGATGCAGGAATACTTATTATTTGTGAAGAACAAGACATCTGGTTCATTCTGTAATTAAGTTGGATGTACCCTGTTATTTTTGGTAATGGCTGTGTTATAAATTCTAAATATGTATTGGGGTGAGGAGAAATTTTCACTGCACACATTTAAGTTCAAATTCACATGATGGAGAAATATTGTAATGTGATTTTTAAAACATTTTATTTTTTTTTAATTATATGTGTATGTGTGAGGGTATGTACATGAGAGTGTAAGTGAGTGCTTGAAGAAACCAAAAGAGGGCATTAGGTACTCCAAGGCTGGAGTTACAAATGGGTGTGAAACAGTTTTGTGCATGCTTGGGATGAAGTAGATCCTCTGAAAGGGTAGGCTCTCTTAACAAGGGGATGAGCCATCTCCCCAGCATCAAGTAATTGCATTTCATTGCAAAAGTTATTTTAAATCTCATTGTTTTTCCAACTCAATATTTAAATTTCAATTGTGTTTACAATGAACCAGATCTGAAACCCGTGCCTGAGATAATTACTTCATTACCACTGTGGGAGACCTTGATACAGAGTGGATAGTTTACAAAATAATCAGAAAAATAAAACAAAACAAAGCCAAAATCTTTGAGGGGCACAGTATCTCAGAACTCACAATTAATGATAGATTCACTCTTTTTCTCAATGTGTTGATTTAGCAAAAAGACTATTAAAACCTACTAAAATTCCATTAAAATGGCTTACACTCCCAAATTCTCCCATCCCACCTTCAGCTGACATGTGGCATGAAACACTAAAATTTTTAAAGATGAAATTAGCAAGAATGTACACAATGATTTGCAAGGGAGCAATAGAAAGCTGAAAGAAAGGTTGAAGAATTAAAATACAAGCAGGAACTAAACTGTTCACTATACATAACGCATTAGCTAAGCATTCTGTCTTCATCCTCTCACAATTACAATGTGTTTGGAGTACAAAGAGGAAACGAAGATAATTATCTAGTAGATTCAGTTCAGTGAACATTAGATTGGAGGACTTAGATGACCCACAGTTTTCTGATAAACTGCTTCCCAGTTCTACATGCCTCACTTTTGTACTCTGTTGTGAAAGCTGTGCCATCTTCTCCCCGCCCTCTTCTGATGAATGGTCATAACTAATTGCCACCAAAGATGTCAGACATAAGAATGAAAAGATGTAACTCAACAGAGACAAATTTCCTTTTTTTTTTCTTAATTTATTTATTTATTGAGGATTTCCTTTTTTAAAAAATTGACTGCTACCCCAGTCAAGGCATTCAAAATTAAAGTAAGCAAAGCATTTAATGCCAAACATCATTTCTCCAGATGACAGAAATGAGTCGTTTTCAGGAAATGAATTACTAAAGAACTAGATATCAACAGTACCCAAACAAACTGCACAAGGGCACTCTAAGTCCCAGTCATCAATTTAATAAAAGAATCAAAAAAAAAAGAGTCCCAAGGTAAGTTTGTTTTTCACTACAAATTCTATTTTGAGGATATTATTAAATACACCATGTGATCTAGTCCAGTATTGTATTCTAATCTGGTTTCAATAGGTAAGATTTATCCATGTGATCTAGAGCCATTGAACTGAAGTGGCTCAGCAGGTAAAAGTGTGCTGCACAAACTTGACAACCCAAATTTGATCCTAGGACCCATGGTAAAGGAAAAGAACCATTTGGACTGCAAGCTGTCCTCTAACAGTGCCTTAGTAGCCCTTTATAATCCTACACCTCTCAACAGTAACTTTTCCCTGACTTCTGACAGCACAGACACACTGTAGTCACATTTGGCATAAATTAAGGCACATGGTATATACTCTTGTCTCTGCCTTTTTCCAAGCATGAGACAAGGTTTGATACTGATTGATACTTGCTAGATCTATAACCATCTAGGTGACCAGTGTCTGGTCATAACTATAGGGGAGGTTAATTAATGTGGGAAGACCCATCCAGAAATGTGGATGATACCATCCTATGAGCTGTGATTCGGGACTAGATTAAAAGCAGAATGAGATCTAAGCATCAGAATTAGTCTTTCCCTCTGCTTCCTAAGGGTTGATATGACATGTTTGACTAGTTGTCTTAGGCTCCGGTCACTATGACTTCCTAACCATGATAAATGTATCATCAAGCTAAAAGCCAAAAGAAACACTTTCTTCTTTAAAAATACTTTTATATAATAATTTTGTTACAATAAGTAATACAGTAACTTATATGAATTTCCTTGTGTTGCGTTCCATGCTTGTAATTCATTCATTCTCATGATAATAATGAAGAAAAAGCAAAATCAAGTTTGGCAAAGTTTAGCATTTTCTTTTACTGCTGATAGATGTCTGACTAATTCCAGTGTCGACTGTCTTGAATACTGGCATTGTGTTTTGATAACATAAATGCATTTCTGTAAGATATACAGCAACTTTTCAAATGGCTTCCCTGACCAGAACAGACCATATGGCTTTTCATGGTTGTATTTCTACTGCCTTCTTCTCCACATCTTGCCTGAAGTCATAAATGTGAGCAACCATAATTGAATACATTAATGTACAAAATCCTTTGAAAAACATTACTTATTTAAAATGAATAATTATATTACTTATTATTACTACAAATAAATAATCTAGAAGGTAACTGCCATAAAGAAATCCAAATATTTCACAAGCTGCTGCTGGTTTTTCAAATTGACCCTGAGGAAGGTCAGTCAACTTGTTCTAATTACTGCATCCTTCAAATCCAAGCAACAGAGTTAAGGTAATAAAAACTGCAAAGGAATGCCTGTATATTAAGTCATAAGTATGTTAGGAGAGTCACAATTAAGATAATATAGAGTATTCTAAATGCAAAAGTCCATGTACTTTTCTAAAATGAGCAAATCGCCCAAGCCACGCAGCTGAGTCTGGTTCCCATAAGACTAATAAAGTTGGTTCGTGACTCTCCCTAACACTGAGATTTGTGTGTCTCCACATAGCTCAAGAGGCCCAAGAGAGATACTGTAAATTTTTCCACTCACGAAGGGAAACGGGCAATGAATTTTGCTAGTTTTAACACCAGATTCAAGCATACTCTAAAAGTGTTCAAGGGCAGCCAGTCCTTATTTATAGGAAGTCACTCTTAACACCAGACCTAAACATCCCATGTCTTAGATTTATGCCTAGATTTGTGACCATCCATTGTCCCTGGTGTAGTTAAATGTGCTGTGAAGAGCCAAGGTAAATACATTTGGGAGTGCACACCTGACCTCCTCAGCACTTCCTGTGAAATGCATATAAAGGATAAATATGTTTATTGGGTTTCCCCTGCTAGATGCCTCTGGTAATGTTAACATCATCTACATGCCCGCCCCTCCCGCATCCAATTCTCCCTTGGTGCATTCTTTAATGAAATGGCTTGACAAACTTAATTTTCCCTGAACCATAACGTCCATAATGCAATTCTGTTACATTTTGGGATTTCAAAATCTATATCCATGCTTTCATTTAAAAGGTCATACTCCAAAGAGTTCAAATGTTTGGTTTAACAAATCAAAGAGTATTTGTCATGTTACATATCATAAGTTTGGCTTTTGATAACACCACAGAGCAAACAAAGTCTACATGGAACACTTACCATATAGACACCCCAGAGAAACAAATAACATAAGATTAAGGAAAAGATGAAAAGTATTTAAACAGCCTTGTTATGTACCTAAACATTTGAGGGGAGGAAAGAAAAGTTGAAGAAAATGTGATGTGAGGTTTTTTTTTTCTTCCTATCAACTATTCCCATTTTTAAGGAAAATAATGCTATAGTCATTGCTTCTTCAACAGCGTATCCAATTCCTTTACCTTCCATCAGAAACATGGGCTTTAAAAAATCACTTCACTTAATTTATTCTTCACTTTATTCTTCACTTATTCACTTGCAGGATACTGTTTATATGCCTCTATATATTGTAAATAAAGGTAATATTGCATGATGAAGTATCAAAGGAAAAAGAAAGAAAAAAGGAAGCTTATTTAAATTAAAGATTAACAAAATCACCATGAGTGACCTAAAAAGCAAGTTTAATAATGTGTCATCAATATAAATGATTACAAAATATTCTTTATTTCCAGAGACACAACTGGAAATTGAAATAATAAGGAACTTTCCAGTCCACCTAAATTATTTGTACTGGGGAATTATCCACAAAGACTTTCTCCTTTCATATCTCCCCCTTTCTTCTACTGTTCACTAATAAGGAGAAGCTTCCTAGAGATAATGCTGTTGGGTAATGCCCTTGCACCCTGTAAAGATTTGTTTCTGGTATGGGTTTAATAAAATGACCAGTAGCCAGGTAAGAAGTATAGGCAGGGTGACCAGACTAGGCAAATTCTGGGAAGAAGAAAGGCTCAGTCTGCAGTTGCCACCCAGATGCAGAGAGAGGAAGATGAAAATGTTGCACTGCAAAAAGGTACCAAGCCATGTGGCTAAACATAGATAAGAATTACAGGTAAATTTAAGTTATAAGCGCTAGTTAACAATAAGCCTGAAGTAATAGGCCAAATAGTTTATAACTAATATAAGCCTCTGTGTGTTTCTTTGGGACTAAATGGCTGTGGGACTTGGTGGAACAGAAACTTCAGCCTACAAGAAAAGCTATCCCTTACAGCAAAAACCTGGTAAGTCAGTCTTCTTTCTCATTGCCTCTTGCAATACAACCTTGTCCATAACAACATGAAAATAAAAGGTTTTCAAGTGCAAGCGCATTTGAGAAAAGAAAGGATTTTCTCTAATTTGTATCTGGTTCATGTACAGCAGCACATTTCTGTGATATCAACATGTCGAGGTAGAAGCAGGAGAATTTGTGAATGGGAGGCAAGCCTGGCAACATAGTAAGATCCTTTCTCAATCAATAGCTACCACTATTACCACCACATGAAATATTACATTTGGAAATCATCTCATTTATTATTCAATAAACAATTTATGTATTTATATTAAAGAATATAAAATTCTAGAAAAGCCTAAGATGAACTTATTTTTTTTTTATAATTTTAGCCCCTGTGCCAAAAATCAGATGACCATAGGTGTGTAGATTGATGTTCTGGGTCTTTGATTCAATCTCATTGATCTACATGTCTGTTTTATACGAATACCATGCATTTTTTACTACTATAGCTCACAGTAGAGCTTGAAATCTGGCGTAGTGAAATCTCTAGTAGTTCTTTTATTATACAACATCATTTTAGCTATTCTGGGTGTTTTGTTTTTTTCATATGAAGTTGGGTATTTTTCTTTTCAGGATTTATGAATTGTTTTGAGATATTAATGGTAATTCCATTGACTCTATAGATGGCTTTTGGTAAGATGGCCATTTTTTACCATGTTAATCCTACGCATCCATAAGCATGGAGCATCTTTCCATCTTCTGAAGTCTTTTACAGTTTTTTCTTTCTACAAAGACTTTAAGTTCTTGTCATACAGGTCTTTCACTTGTCATGTTACATATCATGGTTTTCTGATATTCACAGGAGACCTGGCCTTTCCTTAACAGAAGTGGAGGAGAAATGTATTGGGGAATGGAAACAGATGGATAACAGGCTTGATGGGAGGGACTGGGATGAGAGCTGCAGTTGTGGTGCAAAATAAATTAATTAAAATTTAAAATGTAAATATAACATTATTATATTACATTAATTGTAGTTTCAGTCCTTCCTTTGAAGAGTTATTTTTCAGTATCAGTTAAACTAACTGTATACAACCTGAAACAAATACAATAATGGTTGTTGTAAATGTCTCATGGCACTTGATCCACTTTTGATAAAGCTAGTAGCCTATTGTCTAGAATTTATTGTGTGACACTGTGATGTGCATTCCCCTCTGTATGTTGTGAATATCACTGGTTAATAAAGGAACTGCTTTAGTCCTTTAGCAGAGTTATAGGGAAACAGATCTAGGCAGGGAAAACAAAAGGGAATTCTGGGAGAAAGGAGGAGGAGTCAGAGAGAAGCCATGGAGCTGCCACCAGAGACAAACGCACCTAAATTTTGCTGGTAGGCCACGACCTCCTGGTGATGCACAGATTAATGGAGATGGGTTAAATTAAGATGTGAGAGATAGCCAATAAGAAGTAGAGCTAATGAGCCTAGCAGTGATTTAAATAATACAGTTTCTGTGTCATTATTTCGGGAGTCTTGGCAGCAGCCAGGAACCAACAAGTGGCTTTTCTCCAACAGCTCCACACTTAGTACTTTATGGTAAAGCAATCTATTAGTAACTGAGTAGAACTTCATAGTGTATGGTGTCTCAAATTCAATCTATTTTACTGCCTGTAACTGCCTAGGGTAGCACCCTTGAGAGATGGAAACCTTTCAAGCAAATAACATACTTGCTTTCACTGCTTACCAGACTGTCTCTTAAAGTAGTTAAAAACCGAGAGCTTTTGTTGCAGACCTGAATGAAACAGGTGATTAAGATATGCAGCTCAAATATGGGTGCTCTGAAATGTCTCAGTATGGCTTTTAACCTTATTTGTTTTATAAGATTCATAAGATTTCTTTTTTTTTTTTGTTGTTGTTGTTTTGCTATGTTTTTAAATAAGGGTCATATGTAGCTAAGGCTGGTCTCAAACTCACTGTGGTGTAGTGATTGACTTAGAATTGATCCTGTTGCTTCTTCCACCTCCTCAGTGCTGGGATAATGGATGTGTATCACCATAACCACTTTATTGAGATGCTAGACATCAAACCAGGGCTTCCTCTATTCTAGGCAGGCATTATAATAGGTGAATTTTACTCCTTGCATGGTTAGTAGGATTTCTTTTCCTTTTAATAGTATATCTCAGAGAGCTCTACTACTAAATGTCAGTTTGATTTAAATACTATCATGCTTTAATGTGAAAACATGATCATGGTGGAACCTGTCTGGCTCCAGAATGATAAAGATTCATGGCTCTCTCTTCTCATGCTTTGGGAATCTGCCAGGGAAAAGGCAATACCACTCTTTCAATCTGCTGGCACTCTCTGCTGGATATCCAGTTTTCTTGTAGACCCATACATCAAAGTAGCACTGCCACTTGCCCCCTCTTTCTCACATGTGCTGCAAACACCACATGAAGGGGTAGAAAACAACACCACAGTTGCCCCTTGTTCTTTCAGGATCCTACATGGAAAAGAGCATGAGCTCAAAGACTATTCCATGGGTTTTATTTTGTTTCTTCCATTTTCAGATGGGAGTCACAGGTATGTTGCTTGCACTTTATCTGTCCTTGTTATTTTTCTTTGAAAGACTGATCACAGCATAACTTCCTTCCCTACACCGTGGCCAGAAATCAGAGAGAACCTTAAGTTGTTTAACACAGATCTAGGAAGTCTCTATAAATTTGATCAATATCACCTAGGGAGAGCTAGGATTTTTATTTCCAGGCCAAATAAAACAAATCCATGTATTTGGTTTCTACACTGAAGTTCAAGTTCAAGAAAATCATAGGTAGTAGGATCAGATTAAATCACAGACTTTATGCTCAGCGCCTCAGAGTTCATTTTTTTTCTGTTACCCCGCTGACTTTCTTCACTCATAATTTACTTTTTTGTTCTCAACAATCTATCTAGCAGTTTCAATCTCTCTTTGCCATTGAGATGTCATAATCTCAACTCCTGCCTCTTGTAATATTTTAGATTTTCACCCATACAACATCAAGACTGTGTTATCTGTTAATGAGGGAATACCAGGAAAGGTAGACTCCAGTCCTTTCAATGTTTTGTCTCAAGTCCCACAGGTTCTAATTATCTGTAATACCAGGATCCTGAAGCTCGTGTGAGAATCCATGTACATTCTGCTTGAAATGCCAGGTAGTAAAAAAGAAGCTCTTTATACTCAGATGGTTATTTATGAAGGATCTTTGGAATGTCAGCAGGCATTGATCAAATAAAACCATTGATTGCTACCAGATACTGTTCATATGCTCTTCTCTCACAAATGTCGTTCCCTAGTTCTCATCAAGTAAACACATACACACAAGAGCATAAAAACAGGACAGCTTCAATCAGGTGCTGGTAAGTAGAGAAGGTTAGAAGACACCTTCTCCTGATCGCATTACACATTACAGTGTAAAACGTGTTATAAAATTCATTCGCTTAGAAAACTTATTAAGCATCTACTAGTTTTCCACTTTCTGAATGTCATTTTCTAAAAACAGTTCCAACCACAAAAACTTTCATCTTTCAGTTTTACTGCCAAAAAATACATTTAAATAGGAAGAAATCTGGAAGGCAATGTGTTATATATCCTTTTCTACACCTTCTCTCTTTTCTTCTTAACTCAATATGCTTTTATGACTACATTTTTGTTTATTATTTTGAATCTAGGTGCTATGATGAGTAAGTGACTTTCAGAGAACAAATTATGAGACTTAGTTCAAGTCGTTCCTCCTACCATGTGGGTTTGGGGACCAAACCCCAAATTGTCAGATCATGGCAGGAGATGCCATTTACTTCAGCCATCTTAAAAGTCCCAATCTCCCTTATAACACATATTAAGGACCTAAGAATAGGAACCACAAGCACTATCCAAACACTGACTCAATTGTTTCTCTCTCTCTACGCATCTGCTTCTATGGATAGAATAGACAGCCTCAATAATCTTGCACTTCTGTGTCTTCTGCCAGGAATTAGAATTAGAAACTCTGAGCAACTATAGGTTTTACCCTGCACAGAATTGGAGTTAGAAATGCATTCATCACGTTATTTAATGATTACAGCATATATTTCTAGATTAGATAATAATTTTTCTTTGGAATGCATATAATAAAGGTACATTTAAAGTCAAGAGGAATAAATTTACGGATTCCCCTTAAATCAGTCTCTTCTTCAGTATCAGAGGCAAGCTAAAATATTGAGTTGTTCGAGTAATTTGTAGATTAGGAAAAAAAGTAAATGCATGTTTTTATTCGAAGTAAAGCATTTATCATTACCTCAGCTGCTCCTATATTATAAAATAATGAATCTACATTTTGCCTATTAGAATTGATTGGATGGTTTTTTTAACAATGTGAACAGTATTTTCAAAATGTAATTGATCTTCCCTTCGACAAAAATAAATTACACAGAGGTGAAAACATGTTCAGTAATGCTAATGACCACCTCATCTGCTCAGCAAAAAGCAATACGATAGCCAGGTATTTGTCAGGCATTCCAGTTAATGATCAAGAAAATTAACCACACAATTCAAGTACAAGCAACATAAATAATACTCTGACCTGCAGAACCGAGCAGTTGATTCTGTCTCTAATGAACCACTTATCACTTGGGGAGAAACTAGCATAGCTATAATGGTGACATATACTATTACATATATGTGTATTACACACATACAAATAGACATTGTTTACAAATATATTAATACATATGAATTAATTTCATTCCTAATTTATTTTTTACTTTCTCCACTCCGATTTAATTTTACTAAAACTCATACACCCACGGGCACATCTCTACTCAAACACATACAAACACACATATGCAAACACATAAGGTCAACTAATTCTGAAACAAAAATTGATACCAGTTGAGACTTAGTGACCCAGGCCTATGCAGTCTGTAGTCAAGCAGGCAAAAGCAAGAGAATCCTAAGTTCAAGGTCAGACAGCTTAGCCAAAAAGATTCTGCCTTGAAAACAACACAAAATAAAGTCATGCCCACTGTGAGAGTACCACTATGATATGGAAAGGGTGGAGCTGATGCCCTGTTGTTTCACGAGCCAGAGAGACGTGTGTTTCTGTTTCCCAGGTGCTGTTCAAGTCTCCATTGATCAGTCCCAGTACAGTAAGCTTGCTCCCACCTGAGCATCGATGAATACTCATTTTAGTGTCAGTTAGGTCACCATGTTTTACAGATTTGTTCCTTAGCTAAAAGGAGCTGAAATAATGGAAAATATATAAAAATTTCTGACTTGCAACCTTATTTACTAAACCTTAATTCTCTTCCCATGGCTCTGAGAAATTCACGTTCTTTATTATGTTCAGTTATTTAATGATCTTACAGTGTCATTAAATGTCATGCACTGTATTGTATACTGAGGAAAGATTAATAAATAATATTAGCAGTGGCCATGAAGCTTAATGAGAAATGATTATATTAAAGTTTTCTAAGCATCGAGGATAGGCATGTAGTTTCTATGAGTTCACTATATATGCTGGCTAATTTTATTGCAACTTGACACAGGCTAGAGTCAACCGAAAGAAGAACTCCAGTTGAAAAAAAAAGCCTATATAAGATCTGGCTATAGGGTATTTTCTTAAGTAGTGATTGATGTGGGAGATCCGAGCCTGCTGTGGTTGGAGGTTCTGAGTTCTGTGAGAAAGCAAGCTCTGAAAGCCATGATGAGCAAGCCAGTAAGCAGCATCCTTCCATGGCCTGTGCCTCAGTTTCTGCTTCTAAAACCCTTGTTTGTATCAATGTCAGAAAGATGAGACAACTATAATTTCCTCTCTGGCATACTATCAAAAGTAGTCATGGATTCAGTTAAAGAATTTCTCTCTAACAATATGCTTCAATCAGTTCTCAGTTTGTTGGGCTTTAAAGTAAGAGCCCAGAAAGAAACAAATGAACATGCTCAACATTGGCACTGCCAAATTCCCATGACTCTTAGCAAAACCTCTACATAATTTCACACTCATGACAGACATGCTAAGTGCGTTGAAAATATGAGTTTTGGAAAACCATAGCTGAGAGCTTAATCTACCATTTATGTCTTGTTTTTGAACATCTTCTATAGACTACATAGTTTGAACTCATACTTTGAGGTAGTTGCATCTTCTCATTTGATACTAAGAATACTGCCTGTCCTATGGCACCTGCTGAATTTCACTTATTGTGACTTAATGAGGTAAACTTAAGAGAATTCATTGAGCTAAACTTAACAGATAATATGGCTATCATAAAAATCTCACTGTCAAGGAAGTTACAGGGGAGATTCCAGGGCCCTTCCATCTACAAGATTGTTCATGGGTAGGAAAGTAGGCAAGCATGCTTCAAGAAAGGGCAAGAGATGATAAACAGAAGGAAAAGTGGATCTAATATCATCAGTGGAGAGGAATGTTGCCATTACTGAGAGGAAAATGAGTTCAATATGGACAAACAGACAAGTTTTAGGGATGATACACTGTGGGAATGGTAAACTAATGAATAGAATAAGCTACAGGCATATGAGAAATGATCCCAGCTTTTACATTTTAGTCTGATTAATTTTTTAGAATTGCATACTCAATAAGCTTTAAATATTTCTTACATATATAATAAAACAATGTACAAACATATATACTTGGATGACTTACTTTAGAGAAGAGTTCTCTTTTCTGAATATAGCAGAGGAAAAGAAGTTTGAAGGAAACTGTATATAATAATATTAGTGAGCAAGGCATGGTATGGTTCAGAAAAGAAAAAAATAGAAATTAACCTTAGATTGAATGAGGACCGATGGAAAAGGCAGTGTTTATTGACTAGAAGAAAAAATACATTATGAGCCTCTTGGTGATGAATACAGAAGGGAAGAATATATGTTATATATGTTTGAATAAATAACAGTATTAACTTGAATTTCTGTTTCTTTAACTGGAATTTCTGGTTTTTCCATTGGTTCACGTGTGGAGAAGAAAGAATAAAATAAGTCCCAATTTGCACCCTGTTTTTCAGAATTCTTGAGAATACTCAAATAGAAATAATATAAAGAGAAGTAGCTAGATAAGGCTAACTGAGAGGTCAAATAAAATTAAATCTTAATTAGAAAAATATGTCCTGAAGAATCTATTAATGATACTTCATTGATGTTGATGAAGTCAAAGCCATATTTTAGGAATTGAGATATGACGGGCTCATGAGAAATAAAGACCAAATGTGTGCCATATTATTCATCTGTCTGTAACAAAAATTCATGTGATAGAAATGTGAGAACCTAGTCATTTCCAGCCATTTGATAATGACATTTTTTTTTCTGCACAAGGACAAAGAAGAAATTTTCTGGTCAATTAAACATAAAAATCTAAAAGATTCATTCTGAATAATGACATCCATCAGAGAAATCTTTTTATCAATGTTTAAGTGTTCCAGATTCTCTATATTTAGCCCTTCAGTCCCCTTGATTAATGTGAGTAACCAAACATTTTGCACACTTAAAAACCAGTTTACATGAAAGAACGCCCAGTTTTCTTATCAGGTTAAAAATACTTGTTTTAAAATGTTTGGTACAGGGGCTAGAGGGAAGGCACAGTGGCTAAGAGTGGTTGCAACTCTTACAGAAGACTTAACTTTGCTTCCCACCATCCACATCAGGGGGCTCATCATTATTTGTAACTGAAGCTTAGGGGAGCCAATGCTCTCTTTTGGCCTTTAGGTACATACCCAAGTGATAAACACATACACACACATGCACACATATACACAGAGAGACAAATAAAAAAGAAAATGTTCTTACTAATCCTTTCCCTAGAAACAGAAAACTAAACAGTTGTATTCAGATCTTTCATCAAGCAGTGACTTCTGCATTGTACTTAGACTCATTGTTTTGGAAACGCTAATCAAAGATATATTGCTTATATTCTAACAAATATAAGAATTGAATTTTCTATGTATTTGAAATCGATAGCTAGGACACAGGATGCAGTGCAGATAAGTGTCTTTCAGTCATTCCAAATACCATCAAGTTTCTCAAAAAGTATTGTGCTGAATTAAAATCCTTCCAGAAACAGACTCTGGTCATCACCCCTCCATCTTCCTCAGCAGCATTTTCTATACCATCTGTTGCTTTGCCACCACTTACTCCATCTGCTCCATGACTGTGGTTCTTTATAGATTGTTCCCACATGCTTACTCCCACTCTACTGCTCTTAGTCACGTGTCACTTGAAGTCCATCCCTTTGATTTTTCCCCCCTTGGATTTGTCACCAACATGGTCACTATTTAAGAAAAACTTAAAAAATAAATTAGTCCTCAAAACCATCTTATTTTGTTTATTTCTTAATAGTCGGTAAATCAGAGTCTTATAAGAGAAGCAAGAAAAGGAAAAATGTTTATATAGAAGTCATTGGTAATCTGCTACATACAGTTATAAACTGATTGATTAAATCGTTACTTGTAAGAATATTTCATGAATAACAAAAAAGATTACATATCACAATATATAGTGTTAATGTTTTAATTAAATCCATCTTTTTACTATGAATGTTTAATTCTATTCTGAGAATAAGTCATCCTTAACTCTTTTTGATTCTTCTCAAACTCAGCACAAAGTTTTATCCATTCTTCTCTCACACATTATATTCCAACCACAGCCTCCCCCACCTCCACTCTTTCCAGTCCTTACCCCATACCTCCCTTCTCCCCCAGATCCATTTCTCTCCCATTTCCCTTCAGAAAAGATCAGGCCTCCCAGAAAAATCCACAATAAGACAAGGCACATACCCTCATATCAAGATTTACAAGGCAACCCAGTGGTACGAAATGGGTTACAAAAGCAGGCAAAAGAGTCAGAGATGTCCCCAGTCCCATTGTTAGGAGTCCCACAAGAAAACCAAGATAACAACCATAACATGTATGAAGAGGACCCAACTCAGACATACATAGGCTCTCTGATTGTAACTTCCATCTCTAACGAAGACTCCTAGTAATGGAGGACACAGAGCCAGAACTGTCCACCTTCTGTAATCAGGCAAGGCTTCCAGTGGTGGGACTGAGATCTCAACACCACCACAAACCTTCGGCCTACAGTTTGTCCTCACTGCAAGATGTGCAGGTGTGATGGTAGCAAAAGACTGTGGAAGTGGTCAACCAACGACTGGTCCAACTTGAGGTCACACGATGATAAGGGGTCCACATCTGACAGTGCCTCAATGTCTGGGAACCAGAAGTTGGATAGCCCAGGGACCTAGGATAGAACAAAGCATGACTGGCAAAAAGAAAATAGTCAATAAAATGATTTCTACTTATATTCTGCTATACTCACAGACTGACCAGAACCTAGAATAATCATCATCAGAGAGGCTTCCTCCAGTAACTGACAGGAGCAGATGAAGAGACCCACAACCAAACATTTGGTGGAGCACAGAAAACACTGTGGAAGAAGAGGGGGAAGTATTGTAAAAACCAGAGGGGTTGAGGACATCACAAGATGTTTTATCGCAGCAATAGAAAGCCTAACTATGACCGGTATCTATCTTAATTGAGACAATGAACAGAATAAATTGCCAATGTTAGTAATTTATTGCAGAATAACAACATTCACAAGAATTATCAACTTAAACTCATAGAGAACTTTATGATCTCATATAATGAATGTGAGCCGAGAATTTGGTCATCCCCTAGTGTAGAACTTCCAGCTCAAAGTGTTCAGTCATGTGATCAGTGTAGCTTAGCTTGGTGAAGACAGGAGGGTCAGCTCCTAGCAGATACACACTCAAGGGCAACAAGTCATCCATAGCTTTTGACAAGGGGCCTCAGTTCCTTTACACATGGACCTCACTAAGGACTGTTTACGTTCCTTCCAAAATGGTGACCCTTGTTTCCAAAGCAAACAATCTAAGAGAAAACTAGATAGAACCCAAGACCTATTTTTGAAAGACACATGGACTCACTTCTACCATATTCCTTTCATATGTAGCAAGCCAAAAAGTCCAGCAAGCAGGAAGACAAAAGGAAGCATATCCAAGAATTTACAGAAATATTTTCACAATAATCGTATTGTCTGTAAATATCTATCATAAATGTTTTTCCATTGAATTCCCCCATCTCCAATACACACAAACATATAAATATCCATACACCTGTGCATACACACACACATACACACACACACACACACACACACACACACACACACACTCACACACACAAAACCTCAATTTCTTTGTCCTCAGACAGAAAGATTTGATTGCATGTAGGAAGCTAAGTTTTTTTTTTCTTGTTACAGAGAGATTTAAGTAAGATGAAGCCTTATTTTATATATATAAAAGAAAGCCGTTTCCAGCTCTCCAGAGAATTCATTATTGGGCAGTAGTAAAATGTCAGCAAAGGCCATGGCTTGTTATTATAAAAATTACAGCATGCTTTGGCTCAAATCAGATTCTTTGAAATGTAGCATCTATACCAGTGAGAGGTAAATATACCGGGGTTAGCATATGGCAAGCACTGCCCTGACCCCTGATTCTGTAGCTAAATGATGTGTGACTGGAGCAGAAAGAGGCCAATTTCCATAAGTTTCATGCGAGGAGCAGTTTCTTTACAGTCTCACCATCTGCTGCTAGTTAAAATTTTTGTGCCGTCAAAATGGTATTTTTACTTCCCACCCTCTACCCCTTCAAATGCTGTAATGAACAAGAAGAATTATTGAAAATGAGGAGAAGTATCTCCCTACATCTTTCAAAGCACTCATTAATGGTAACAGAGTACCAATTTCATTTCTGAAAGCATATTTTAGCTTCCAACGCACTTGGAAATCTTTTACTGATTATGAATTATAGCATCATGTTAAAAATGGTTTTCAATGCTTTATGGTGCTGAAAAGAAGATCACACTTCTAGGTTTTAATGATTAGGCACAGGCTTCACAGAAAACTCTACATGTTCTCATGCAATAATTTGTGGATAAATCTAGTTAGTGTCCATTATTGAAGGGTTTGTCGGTCTTCAGATCATTTAGAGTGACTTAAACTTGTACAGGGAAGCACATGTCAAACTAAGGGCTTAGCCTCTACTGCAATCAGTGGACAGTAATTAGACTATGTGAACCCAGGGAGGGAAAACTCTATAGCTATCCGGGATCCTTGCTTCTAACTACTCATAGAGTATTTGAACAGATTGTTCCATACTTATGTGTTAAACAATATTACATCTTAGCCTTATAATCAATAACCATTTATACCGAATTTAAATAGCTAAGCAAGTTTCACTTAAATGGATGTACTATGATATTGGACCCCACTTTACACTATGTTCTTTCTAAAGGAATGCCTAGACTCTATGGCTAAATAAGCTGTGTGTAACAAACAACCAGTAGCCTCAATAGTTTTCAATAATCGGCATGTGTTTTGTCTTTGGATTGGTAAGTCATCTGGATTGGCTCTACTCCATGCACCTGTACATAAGGAAATCTTTCAAAAATTAGCAGACATCCAAATACCTGAGCCTATCACACAGAACATTGTGAATTTTTTTGTATCTTTGTAATTCAGTACAAAATAAATAGCAGTTACTCTCAAAGTTATGAGTATTGGAAGTGCATTGATATCCTGATGATACAAAAGGAGGAGGCAAATATTGTTGAAAATAATCTAATTTACAACACTCTGATCAAGAAATTATTATTTTACATCAAGGCTGCAAAATAGTCAATGTTGTGAATAATCCTCTTTGGCACAGTATAGGTTTACAATTACATACATATAGATATACATATGTGTGTGTGTGTGTGTGTAAATTTATATATATGTATGTGTGTGTGTGTGTGTGTGTGTGTGAATGTGACTATGTGCCTGTGTGATTTTATTTGTCAGCATGCAGGTGCTAGAGACAAAAAGAAGGCATCTTATTCTCAGGAACACTAGTTACAGGTGGTTGTGAGCCTTCTTTTTGTTGTTGTTATTGTTGTTGTTACTAACAAACAAATTCTCAAGGCTTAGATAGCCTTGCTGCAAAATATCATTAGAACATGATGTGATCAAGAAGAGCTTCTTGGGAATGTGCACATGCCTGGTGTCTAAGTCAACAGCAAATCTGAGAATATTTTAGACGACAGAAATTGCAGTAGACTAGAAGCCAAATGCATGCAACAACTACTCTATGCAGACTGAGATCTTATACTTGGCCATGGTCTTGGAAGCTCCTACAAAAACTCACAAAGAAAAGGATAGTTGAAATGATTTAACTCTGAACATCACTGCTGACATCACAAAAGCTTGGCAGTCTGCTGGAGACCCACCAAGGACAGTATGCCAGTGACAGGCTGGGGACTTCTTGTCATCTCCTCCTTTGGTCATCATCATATCCTCCACTCACCCACCCGGGGCTTTCAGCTTCACAAGAGGAGTGCTTTCTTTGGGGGTGTCCAAAATTGGCATACTGAGTATAATTTTAAAGAAATATGACTATCTTTCTTTTCCTTAAATCAATGGTAGATGTAGGGTATAGTAAAAACCCCAAGATGAAACCTAGTGAAATCCCATCATATATTGATGTTGACTTTGATGTCCTTTTGACACAGAAGAATGACTGCTGTACTACTAACATGTACTATTAAAAAAAATGTTGAAATAGGAGCAGTGGAGCTGCATCCCCCGCACCCGGCCGCCCACATGGCTAGCTTAGCTTATGCCCCGAAATAATTACACGGAAACTGTATTCTTTTAATCACTGCCTGACCCATTAGTTCCAGCCTCTTATTGGCTAGCTCTTACATATTGATCTAACCCATTTCTATTATTCTGTGTGGCCCACAAGCTGGCTTACCAGGAATGATCTTAACCTGCATCTGCCTGCAGTGGGACAATGGTGACTCACTGACTCAACTTCTTTCTCCCAGCATCCTGTTCTGTTTTCTCCGCCTACCTAAGGGTTGGCCTATGAAATGGGCCTAGGCAGTTTCTTTATTAATAAGAAATCATTCCCACATCAAAAAAAGCCTTCGTTGCTGTAAGTTAAAAGTAAGCAAAATAAATAACCAATTAAGCAAAAACATTAACCTTCATATTTATAAAATATTTTTGAGCTACAAGTAATTTTTCTATTGCAAAACACATGTCCAAACCTTTTTGAACAATTTATTTACTGTCCAGATGTTACTTCTGTTGTGTAGCCATAAGTACCAAGAATGATCTAATGTCTCCATGCTAAGACCCAAGAACTGGCTGCAAAATTTAAAGCCTAAGATATTTCTTAACTGTAGATATTTTAGCAAACTTGGATGTGATGTAAAAATGTTTCCTTCGTGGGGAAGACAAATATAGACAAAACTTAAATCATTTACATTTCCAAGCACTTCTTGCATTCTTGTGAGAGTAAATTCTGGAAACTATTGACAGTTCAGGAGAATTTACCAACAGACTAGCAGATGATAGAGAGAAAATCTATGGGTCTGCTCACCCTGACCAAAAGGGAGGCAGTTCCCAGTACAGGTAACACACCCTTAGCCCTTTATACTTAATTTAATATCTGCCCCTCAATAGCACACAACTTTAGCTTTTGTGACACAAGTTGATGCCCAAGAGGTGATCATTTTATAGACACATTTTAGAAAAAAGCCATTTTTGCAAAATCCTTAAGTGGAAATATGGTATGAATAGTCAATTTCCATTGTTTTGCTCTTTCAAATCCTCTCAAATTAAAAGAAACAGAGAGACACAGAAAAGAATCCAGGGTTATTCTTTTGGGATAAAACAGCCATCTGATTTATTGGGAAGTGTTATGGTTTTGTATCTCCTGTCCAGTCCTGAGTTCAAAGAGTAGCTGATCTAAATTTGTTCATAGACTAGAAGAAATGAGGAAGGAAAGATGGAAGTATAGGAGGGAGAGGGGAAGCATTCAAGCAGCAGACAAGAAGAATAATTACTAGAATTATTCTAAAGTCTCCGATGATAGCACAGAATACTGAGAATGTGTGGAAAACACAGAGAGCCCTGTTATTTCCAGTGACAGAAAGGGAATTTCTTTGGTCTTCCTTTGGTCTTCACCTGCTCCACTGTTGCTTCACCTTGATAAAGGCTGACTTTCCATGGGTGCCATTAGAGTCTCAATTACACCATCCACAAAGTGAGCTGGAATTAGAGATGAAGGAAGAGGGAGGTAAAAATAAGGTGGGTGAAAAGAAAATGGACTAAAAGGAAGATGAATGGGAAGTGCAGGGGAAGGGAGGGAAGGAAAGAGGGAAGGAGTGGAAGTAGACAGAAGAGAAGAAAGGAAGTGGAAAAGAAGTCATTGTAAAGTTTGCTCTAATATCTGTTGTTTTACCTGCTCACCACCCATATATATATATATATATATATAT
>NW_004949099.1:18106833-18120372 GCF_000317375.1 Microtus ochrogaster | reverse complement strand
AAGCCAAAAAACACAATAGAGATGTAGAGTCCTAGACTACTCGTTCTATTTTTTTCATCAAATCTTCTATAGCATCTTACTTACATGATAGAATTGTCTTTGTTTGATAATTGTAGGGCAGAGCAAGCCCATCATGTTTCTTTTTTCACAACCAAAATTCCCTGAATTTCTGGTTTACTCATCCTGTGCAATGCTCCCATGTTTCTATGGACACCCCTCCTCACAGTATTCCACTCTCAGTAAATAATCCCTTAAAATAAGACAAACATATTCACCATTTTTTCTTAACTTTGCAGAGAACTTTGCACACAATTAATTCTGAAACATTATTGAAAGAATTATTGAAACGTACTGTGTGTAACCTCTTGTTTGGAAGGTCCAGTTTTTTAATTCAACTACACTCTTACCGTATTATGAAGTATTTTTGGAAATGAGTGTGGGAAATGAAATAATTATGAAAATATCTTGAAAATTGCTTCATATTTTATAGCTTACATCGATGTTTCCTACCATTATCACAGTGGGGAAGAATCCTCTGGCACCAGAAAAAGCCACAAAACATAATGAATAGCAATTTCTGTTTAGTTTATGTTTGTTTCACTACTCATAATGATTGCCTTGACACTATTTCCAATTATTATGGATGTTGAAATGCATTTAATAGCTATCACAGTACCAAATATACTCCACAGCCATTTAATAAGTATATAAATTTATAGCTATTATAGTTTGTTTTCCTGTTCCCATTGAAATACACAACTATTATACTTTATATCTTTCTTAGGGAGTGGACTACACCCCAAAGAATAGAGGAAAGTCAGCACTATGATGAGTATACTTCTTTGTTTCTCTCTCTGTGTGTCTCTCTCTCTGTTTCTCTACCTTTATGTAATAGTGTCAATAAACTATGCTTGCCCATGTTGCCCATAAACTCACATGAATCCTCCTCTGTCAGCCTCCTGTATGTTGAAATTATATGTGTAAGACACCATGCCAAACTATGCTGATTTTTATATATATGAAGTGGACAGACAACAAATATAGCCTCAGTCACTACAAGGCTTTCTCATACTAATCCAACCTCCAGATTTTATCCTTGTTGCATAGCTTATACCTCAACATAATCTTTTAAGTCCCCCAGACCCTGGCCCACCCACTCCATAGCCAACCTGCAGACCTAGCCTGGCTCATACATTTGTGTGCTGGCCTAGTCTGGTGAGCCTCTGGATCCTAGCATGTCTGCACTGTCTTCAACCTCTATGTTTGGCTTCAGTTGTGCTTGTGTGATTTTCTTCCCATGGATTCTCACCTACCCATTTCATTGTCAAAATTCAGGCTTAACTCTAGCTGCACATCCAGTTGCTGGAACAACCTAGTGAGTCACAGACCTTTACCCATCTATGCTCTCTTAAATCTGCAAACTTGATACACCATTGTAGCCTAGTTAGTGACCAGTATCTGGTGACTGAGTTTTCTGTCCTGCCAGGTTCCTGAAGTAGTTAAGTCCCAAAGAAATCACACAGAAGTCTACATTCACTATAAACTGATTGGCTCAGTATCTCATACTTCTTATTAACTCTTACAACTTATATTAGCCCGTTATTCTTATCTGTGTTAGCCATGTGGCTTGCTACCTTTTTTTGATGAGGCAGTCACATCTTGCTTGTTCTGTGGCTGGGTCATATAACTTATATTAGCCCATTAATCTAGTTTATGTTCGTCACATGGTTTGGCAACTTTTTCAGCGAGGCAGTCACATCTCTGCAGCTGGGTAAAGGACTGCAGACCAAGATTTCCTCTTCCCAGAATTCTCTTGTTCTTGTAGACCTGCTTCTATTTCCTGTCTGGTTGTCCCACCTATACTTCCTGCCTGGCTACTGGCCAACCATCATTTTATTAAAATACAATTGAGAGAATACAGACCATTGTTTAACACCAAATATTCCAGCTTCCAGTACAATAGTGACATTGCAGGTATAGCTTGTGTAATGTAGTTTGGAGAGGCATAGCTAATTGTTCCATTTCCAAGCTTCCTTGGTTACCACAGAATTCAAATTCAAATCACCCCGTACCTCTAATCTAAACTCAGTACCGAGTATTTGAACAATTATACTACTAAGTCTACATACATAATACAAAATCAACCAAGCTTAGGGAACAACAACACAATTTCAAATTTAAACTCAACAGAAATAGTATAGGATTTCATATCAATATAGAACAAACAAAAGAAGTATACCATGTCATGTTGATAGGAAATGATAGATAACTCCATAACACTAATTTCTACTTAAAATTCACAAGGCCTAGAGAAATTTTCATCAATAGAATTACCTAACTGAACTCTAGGCAAATAGTTCAAAATAACAATAAAAAATTTAATCTAAGAATTCAAGGAGTCTAAAGAAGACATAAACAAACAACTCAATGAACTTAAAAATGGTAGCAGCAAATGCTTTAGTGATGTCCCAGAATGCATAAAGATATGGTAGGATGAAATAGCAAAGAAATTTTGTCAGTTCCTGAACTTAAATTTTAATTAAGTAAAAAGATAGAGACACTGAAAAGAACTCAAATTTAAATGACTAAAAATTGAAAAACCGCTTAACTCAATGAGAATATTCAAGGAAAGCTTTACGAGTAGGAAAGAGTAAGTAGAAGATAAAACATTAGGATTTTAAGATAAAATAGAGAAATTAGACCACTACCACAATATATATGTATTTAGCAATAGTGGATTCATAGCCTGGACTGATTATCCACTGTGATTAGATTTGTGACTATTCCAGTTGTCATCTGAAAGTCTTCAACCAATGACTGATAGGAGCAGATACAGATTCCCACTGCCAAACATTAGTTCAAGCTTGGGGAATACTACTAAGGGAGGAAGGATTGTAGGAGCCAGAGAGGTCAAGAACATCACAAGACAACCAACAGAAACAACTAAACTGGCTTATAGGAATGCAGAAAGTCTGAACCAACAACCAGGGGCTTACATGAGACTCACGTAAGTCCTCTCCATATATAAAAGAGTTATGCAGCTTGATCTATTTGTAGGAGTCCTACAAAGGGAGCAGAGGCTGTCCCTAATGTTTTGACTTGCTCTTGGGAACCTAGTCCTCACACTAGATTGCTTTGTGCAGCCTTAATGCAAGGGAAGATGATTAGAATTACTGCAACTTGATATACCATGCTTTGCTGCTACCTCTGGGAGGCCTGTGCTTTTCCGAACAGAAATAGAGGAGGGGTGGATTGAGGAGAAAGGAAGGTGGGGGATGAAACTGGAGGAGAAAACAGAGGGAAAACTGCAGTCAGTATATGAAGCAAATAATTTTTTTTTAATTTTAATAGAAAATAAATAAAATGAACAAACAGATCTGGCTAAGGTGGTACACTGATTTTATCATAATAGGAACAGGTGGATCTTTCTGAGTTCAAGGATAATCTGCTCTACATAGTGAGTTTTAGTTTATCTGGGACTACTAAGTAAGATCCATCTCACACAAAGGGAAAAATAAGGAACACACAGAAACTTTATTACAAAAAACACAAAATATTTTAATTATAGGAATAAAGAGGAGTTCCCTATTGATAACAAGATCTTCAATAGATCATAGAAGAAAAGTCCCCAAATTAATAGACACACCCATATAGATATAACATATGTAACACAAATAAAAATGATCAGGAAGAAAAAAATCTTCCTAAAGAATATTATAATTAGAGCACTAAATATACAGAACGAAGATAAACAAGTTTCATATAAGTGAAAATCACAAGAATAACAATTTTTTACTTAACACTTTAAACCCCAAACAGTATTGTACTTCAAGTTTCAAAA
Source organism: Microtus ochrogaster (assembly GCF_000317375.1). Lineage (NCBI taxonomy): Eukaryota > Metazoa > Chordata > Mammalia > Rodentia > Cricetidae > Microtus > Microtus ochrogaster. Next base: position 18,116,531 of record NW_004949099.1, on the reverse strand, counting down.
GACCACAGATGCCAACCTAGACTACTGTATGCAACAAAAACATCTCCCATAGATAGAGGAGAAAGAAAAACTTTCCATGATATAAAGTGGCTAAAAGAATTTGTGTCCCCAAGATCAGCTCTGCAGGGACTATTAAAAGTGGCATTTAAGACACAGGGAAGATGAGATGAGTGATGCATCTGGCCTAAAATGCAGCAGCATCCTCAAAGCAGCTCCACAATATATCAGAAGATCACAGATTTGCTCTTGATATCCTTCCCCACAGCTCCTGGTTTGTGTATAAAAGACTGATTTTCTTTCTATGTTTTTGATATGTGTGCTCCAACTTTGTTTGAGAATCTCCTTGGAAAATAAGAAGAATCTGGTCCACGATTCTTTTCCAAACTGTCGACAGAGACTTGAGACATAAATTTCTCTGCCATCTTCCCTTCTTGTACTCAGATCACTTCCTTTCTTATTCTGCCATCCGAGTCTTCATGAAACAAACCTTACGGGGAAGGAGAGGGCAGATGTCCTTTATTGGCTTTGCCTCTCCTTTCTTAAGTCCATCCACAGGGCAGAGCATGTGGCTTCACAAAAAGGTGTGTATATGGGGCCAGTGGGATGGTTCAACAAGTAACTGTACCTCCTACTATGCCTGACAGCCTGAGTTTGATTTTAGGATAAGAAAGAAGGAAGAACATCCTAGCACCCCATATATGTACTGTGGTTGGCACAAATGCATAACACACAGACTCTTAAATTATGTGGATAAAATGAACTATTTTAAAAAAGGAGTAAAACTGTGTAGTAATCATTCAAAATGTATGATAGACAATTAAAACATATTCGTATTAGTCAATGCCACTACTTTGAAATATTAGAGGCAATTCACTTACAAGAAGAAAAGATATAGGCTCATACTTCTACAGGTTCCATTCAAACCTCAGGGTGTTTTGCTTTAGTCCCCATATTAGGACATAGCTTAGTGACAGAAGATCTCTAAAAGCCCAATTTTTTGAACCTACAATTTGTTGTCCCCAGTATTTTGCCCCTGGGAATCACGCCACACGAGCGAATTTCAGAGGCATCTTATCAGTAACTATAATAGCTTCACACTTTTATAGTTATTTAAAAATATACTAAAATAATTCATCTCTATTTAGCTCTTCTTTCCATTTTAATTATACGTGATATCTGCTGTTAATTTATAAAATAATCACCCACCCATACCTTCCAGAACATGAAATAACAACAACAAAATAGATAGCTCTGAAAGATTAGTGGAAAAACTAAAAATGCCTAATCATTCTGTTTCACTAAAACTGCTATGCATGTTTCAGATTCAATGAACTAGTAATATAGACAGGCAGGGAAAGAAAAGATTAACCTAATGAAAAAATTGTGGTGCTTGATCTTGTGCATCCATGTTACTGGGCCGTGTGATTCCCGGAATAATTATTGTTCTGAGAATGTCAACAAGGAAGCTTCCAGTTATTTGTAGACTCCATAGATGACCTGCCTCAATGTGAGGCCTGCCATACAATCCACAGAGAGTTTGTGAGTACCAAACAATGGAGCAAGAAGGAATTCACTTTTTTCTTTCTTATTTTTTTTTTCCTGCTTGCTGCCGGCATATCATCTCATCTTATCTCTTGCCCCCAAGACAGAACCTATTAGTTATGTTTCTGTGGAGACTCATAATACAACAGAACTACAGGCTTTCTCACAGAAAACCAATCTTCCAAATTCTTGTAAAATATTATATATGTGTGTATAAAAACAGCAAGAAAAATAATGTGCATGACAAATAGCTGTGAGCAAATTTATGTAAACAACTAGACATTCACAAAGACACAATGGATTGTAGAACAAATGTTAGAAAATCTATTCTATACAAAGACCAAGATGTAGGAGGGGGCACGCTTCAAAAAGACAAGCCAAAAATATGAATATCAATTATTTGGAAATCCAGTGGTTTTGTAAGTGCCCTCTACTGATAAAACTCATCATCATTAAACTTTATGTGCTTTACTGAAATCTGTAATTCTAATAATCCTTCATGAAGATAAAGACAAAACACCAGTGAGCTGAGAGATACATCATGCTGTGGCATGTTAAATCAGAGGTAGGGCAGAGAATGACTTGGGGCCTCCAGATACCTTAGGTCACAATTTCACATAATATATTTGATAATGAGTTTTCTTTACATATTTTATTTTTTTAATTAAGTTATAAGGAATTGTGTCAAATCCTTCAGGGTTTCCTTCATAATAAAAAGGAAACTAAAGTAGCTATCTCTCAAGACTGTCTATTAAATATCAACTGACTGTAAAAAATTCATAGGTGAAGAAACCTTTTAAGTTATTTTGAAATTTCTTTAAGCCAGGCATAGCGGTTCTGTGGAGTAATCCTTATGTACACCGTGAATATGTATTACTTTGATTGGTTGAACATAGAAGCTGACTGGCCAATAGCTGAACAGGATAGTGTTAGGTAGGAGAGCTGAATTGAGAATGGTGGGAAAAAGGTTGGAGTAAGAGGAGTTCCCAGCCAGTTGCCCAGGGAGCAGGACAAAGTGAAGTAAGAAGCTATAAACCAAATGGCACCCCATAGAGAAATAAGTTTTAAGATGTAACTAAAAATATTTAGAGATATTGGCCAAGCATTTACAATTAATATTAAGACTCTGAGTGAATATTTTGAGTGGCCGTAGGATAGGAAAAGCCCGCTGACATAGTGACACATAGTTAGTCTCAGGTGGATCACTGAAATTGAAGTCAACCTGGTTTACATAATGAGCTCCAGAAACCCAGGGCTACATAATAAAATCTTGTCTCAAAGCTTCCTCTCCCCCATACACACACAAAAAAAAAGTTCATTAAATTTTTTGAAGTCTCAAATTGCAGTGTCATGCAATACCATCACAGTTGGCTGTTCCTATTTTAACTAACAGCAGCTAAAATTCCATTAAAAGTGTTTTTAAATGGCTTTTGTGTAATTGGCTTAATGTTGTCTAAAATGTTTAATTTTGTGTATAGATACCATTGAAAAAATGTTTCAAGGCTTGCAAAGTGCACATGATCAGTGTGGAGTATCAGAGATTCTAGATGATAAACCCAAACCATGCCACAAGCTAGATACATTACAGAGTCAACTCCCGGACATACAATTATTGGTTTTACTATTTATGGATAATCCTGTACAGCAGATTAAAGTCAAAACAGCGCATTTATGGATTATAAGAAGGCTTTCAGGATATGAACACTGGCTGTGAAAGCATGAAGACCTAAACTCAGATAGCACTCACAGGCCAGGTGCATCCATGTGTCCAATAAAGTGGAGAGTAGAGATCGGAAGTTCTCGGGTCCTTCTGGCTGCCAAACTAGCTCCAGGTTAAATGAAAGACAATACTTTTAAGGGAATAATTCTAAGAGTAATAGAGCAGAACAGCTAGCATCCAATTTTAGACTCCACAGGTATACTACAGGTGCATCTACCCACATACATAGGTGCATGTATAAAACACATACACAATAACAACAAAGAAGGGTAAATGTAGAAAAAAATAAAAAATATTTATGTATGAACCAAGGCAAAAATAAACATCCCAGGAAATAATAAATACACCCTAGCTTTTCATAAATCAACTCATTTGTTTTTATAATATCTTTTAGGAATCCAAAGTACTCCCATATGCAAACAGAATATACCATAGCAAATATGAATCAAAGATCAATAAAATGTTTAAGACCCTATAAGGACTATAATTTTCCGATGAGATTGGGGACATTCAGGATTGCATGGCTGTAGATGGGACTGTAATTTTCAAAGACAGAGAAGTTTGATTTTGAAAGGTCAGTTTGAAATCAAAACCTGGTGTCAGTGTTATAGAAGTTATATATTCAGATTTCCACAGAACTTTCTAGTCTCAGACCAACTCCATCTTTTCCTGATGAATCACATAAGGTAAAATTCTGCCTTGAACTTTCTTTTAAAAATTACAATTTATTATATTTTTCATACAAAATGTCCCAATACCAGCCTCCCCTCCAACCCCTCCTGTTAGTTACCCCCCATAGCTCCATACTCCCCCAGATCCACTGCTCCTCTATATCTCTTTGGAAAAGAGCCGGCCTCCCAGGGATATTTATTGAACTCAGTATGGGAAGATGCAATGAGACTAGATATATATCCTCATCTCAAGGTTGGATGAGGCAACCCAGTAGGAGGAAAAGCTCTTATGATCAGGTAAAAGAGTCAGAGACATCCCAATTCCCATCTTTAGAAGTTGAAGCTAAAGAATCACAGTATGTATGCAGAGGGTCTCATGCAAACCCATGCAGGCTCTGTGGTTGATGCTTCAGTCTCTATGAGCCCATATGAATCCAGCTTAGTTGATTCTGTGGTCCGTGTTCTCCTGTTTTTCTCAGCCCCTCAGACATATATATCAGACAAAGGAAATTTTTAAATATTCAAAGATAGTACTCAAATGATATAGAAAAAAACCACTCAGGTTTATTTTAAAATGAAAATTACACTAATATGTAGTTGATTGAAAAAGAAGTACATATAACATACAAAGTTATTAAAAAGTTATGTCTCTATAAAAGTCCAAATTAAAAGAAGTAATATATTTTGCAGGTTTTAAAAACTGTGTCTAAATAAACGTCATAAAGTTTTCCATTAATAAATATATCTACATTATTGTGTGACCATTATTAATATCCTATCTTGCAAACTGAATTTCTATACTATGAGACAATAACTTTTCAGTGTTCCTATATTCCAGCCACTGATACCATAATTCTTCTGTCCCTACATTTGGTGTATGTAGACTCACACAATCTTTGCCTTTGGAGGCTGGAGCAGGGTATGATGTACTCCCTACTAGATGATGTTAGTATCCATTTGTTTGCCAATATATGCCTGAATTGTGGTAAAATTTGCTCACTAGTTATCATAAGCACTTAAATGGTTTCTACGTTGTAGATAATGCTAGTGTATTGTTGATAATTCTAGAATCTTTACAAGACATTGATTTATTTTGCTTACATATGCAACTCTGACAATGAACTAATTTATTAAGTATTTGAGTAATTGCTACATTATTTTTAGAGGGGCATTAGTACTTTGTATCACTGTCAAAATATACAAGGGATATAATTTCATCAAACCTTCACTAATGCGTAAAATTAATCAATTTTTTAAAAATATTTTTCTTACAGGGTGTTAGGTTACACCTAATTGTAGTTGGGTTTTACAAGTTTCACAGAAACACATAGTATCTTTTTGTGTGTTGATTAGACAATTGTACATCTTTAGAGAAATTTCTGTCCAATTCTACCACCTATTTTTGGATGGGTTATTCAAATTTGATTTTATGGAGGCAAGCAGGTCTTTTTGAATCTGATATCATAGGAAATCAATTCTTTAACAAATATGTGATTTCAAAGTAATTTCTCACATTCTGTGAATTACATTTTACTCTATTAACAGCTAATATTAATAACATTATTAATTATATTACTACAGTTTGTTGCTGTTCAAAGAGCATGAAGCTTCACTTACTCAAGTAAAAAGAACTTCTACATCTACAATACTGAACTCTCTGTTAAGGTAATAGATATCATATGTGTTTGCCACAGTGAATAATAGCAACCATAAATATATAACATACACATACATATATATATATAAACACATATGTACACACACACTGAATGTTCTCTTTTGGTTATGGTAGCAATACACATACAATGTAATTCCTTTACTGGGGCTGCAGGGGGTGCTGAGGTGAGGAGTGAGGAATTTCCTTTCTGAGGAAAAGTTGGCTAGTGGTCTGGATACTTTGTTGTTCTATGTTGAAGATGACTTCAAATTAAATATCAAGAAAAAATATGAAGAACCAAAGGCTTCCACAATTGTTTAGATTCATACACCACATAGGAATCTCTGCTAATAGTTATTTTGTTCCTTGTATATTTCAAGAACTCATCTTAGAATCATAAAGAATATTAATAAAGTAAAACTGAAGTAGGAAACGAATTATTTTAAAGAATATTTATTGAAATGTAATTATCTCTATTCTCCATTTCTCAGGATGCATCTGTATGTGTGTGATATAAATGTGTAAGAAAGAATTTAAATTTCTGAAAGAAAAGTAACATCTCATTGCTAACAGTGCATCCTAACTTTATTTTTTATATAACACTTTATTAATTCTATGAAAATTTCTTACAATATGTTTTGATCAAATTCATTCCCAATCCTTTTTCCAACTCCTTCCAGATCCATCCACCTCTCTCCCACCTTCCGTCTTAGTGTTCTGTATTTTCAAATAATCAACTGAGCCTTATTTGTGTTGCCCCTGTACTGTTTGTGTAATGTCATTTGCTGGAGCTTAATCCACCTACCAAAGGTTACATCCCCAGAAGCCAATAGCTCCTCAAGTATCAGTAGGAGCTCAGAAGAACTTCAGACTATGTGCTGCAGTATTGACTGTCTTTACCTTGAACGGTTCCTCTTCAGGCAACTGAAGATGATGTGAGCATGCATATGGTGGTCCTGTTATGTCCAGAAGACACTATTTCAGTACAGTTCTCCCTGACGCCTGACTCTTACAATCTCCCTTTTATCATTTATGCCATGATCTCTGAGCCTTGGCATGGGTTTGAAATCTATATCCCATTAATAACTCAGCACTCCTAGACTTTAAGCAGTTGTAAGTTCATGCATTAACAACTATTTACTGCACAAAGAAACTTTTCTAAAAATCTCTAAGAGTTGTACTAACCTATGAGTATAGAGATAAAGATATACTGGGAAGTTTGACACTATTTCCATTTTGCATAACAATAGCAATAAGTTTACCCTTTAACCTGTAAGATTCCCAAGCACTTGTTCTTGATCTGATTTATATTACCAGGCAAACATTTGTTCCTGTGGAGTGGACCTTAAAGCTAATTAGAAAGTGGTTTGTGATCCCCTTCACATTTCTGGCACTGTTGCATCTCTAAGCGTTATCTTACTATGCCGGTCGCTGTTGTTCCAGGTGTTAAAGCTAGGTAAGACTATTGATGGAACCCCCATCCCAGCAGTCTACATAGCACTTTTAAATACTATGAAAGCCGTCCAGCTAGTATTCCTCTTTTTCAGAAACAACTTGATATAACTGCTCTGTTACCAGTGAATGTTTCATCTCTATCAACAGGGTCTTATATCAAGTTGTAGTGGGCAATCAAAAACAATGACATTAACCTCTACTACGTTGGGGGTCTTGAAGATACCTCTAACCAACAAATTAGAGGAAGTTATTCCACAGGAGGCAACTGATTTTTACTTACTGGTGACCTATGGTTTCTGGGAATAGCAGTATTCTCTTTGAATGGTAATGTAACTCCAATTAAACTCTTTTTTTAAGAATGTGTGTGTGTGTGAAGCACAATTAACAAAAACGCAGAGATAGATATTGGGGTTCAACCTGAAGACCAGCAAAGCAAAGCAGTCAACCACTGGTTCTTACGTCGACCTCAGTCTGAAACTCGTGATCTTGCTTCCAGGGATCTGAGAGTGAGTCTGTTTCTGTGAGCTGTCTCCTTCCATTTTATATTCCTCTCCAGGGTTGGGATTAAAGGAATGCACCACTGGGATTAAAGACATTCACTAACTGGTTTCTATAGCAACTAGTGTGGCTACTGGGATTAAAGGTGTATGTTACCACCTCCTGGTCTTTAAGGCTGACCAGTGGAGCTATTTTACTCTGTGGTCTCCAGGCAAGCTTTATTTATTAAAATACAAATGAAATGTCACTATGTGTTTGTGTGTGTGTGGTGTGTGTGAGTGTGTTTGTATTTCAAAAGCTTATAAATTAACAGATTTCCACTTGGATTTCTCAAGCACTTCAACAATAGCTTTATAATTATAAAAGTTCAAAATTACATATTAAAATTTGTTCAAAAATGTGAAGTCTACTTCACTTTGGCAGTAAGAGGAAAAAAATGTTAGATATGGAGAGATGAGAACTGGGACAAACTTTCCATTCTAAAGTTTCTTATATAAAGACTCTTTTCTATCTAAACCTGTGCATAACTCACTCCATCTAGAGATTCATCGCTAATTAGAAATCAAGCATTCAAGACAGATGCTTTAGTCACTTCACAAAAAATGGCACTTCATATAAATCTCTCCTAATAATTGATTTGGTATTTTGCTCTCCCACTTCTCTGCATTAAACTATTCAATAGTTCTACTTCACATCATGACAGAACTTTTAGGCGCACAAGCCTTGTGTGTAACAATATGGAAATTTGCACTTCTACCTTAAAATGTTATCCCTGCTTTAAATGGAGTTTTAGCATCCATGATATAAATCATATAAAGGACAAAAAGACATTGAGAAACATTTAAGTTCAGGATTAATGAATAAAATACCAAATACTATTTTATATTGCTCATCTGAATATATATGAATCATTTTGACATTGTAGAAACCTATGGGTGTTGCTGGAGGTCCTTCCGCTTCTCCAGCCAATAGCCGCTGAGATACCAGCCCATTGGGGCGTGGTCTCTCTCCCTTCTCGCTCACTCTTACTTCCTGCTCCGCTTCTGGCGACTAGACTCCCTTCCTGATTGTGCAGAGGGCTGTTGTCTGGGACTGTGATCTGTAAGTTTTTTCCTCTTTAAATAAATAACCATTCTATTAATCATAATTCTAAACTAGTGTGGGATTGTTTTTGACTTACGCCTTCGCCTTCATATGGGCATACTGAGGAAATGGATAGCATCAGCCTGTCTACTGCCATACAAGATGCTACAAACTAAAATACATTTTTGTAGGATATATGAGTTTCCATTATAAGTTTACTCCTCAACCATGGGGATCTTTGTGACTGACTCAGAGAGAATACAGTGCCATAATTCAACCATGCTTGATCACACCTGATGAATCCTTCATGTGAATGGAGCTATAGATCTGTGTTTGACAAATTATAAAATTTTCCCAAAAGAACAGCAAATATATTGGATGATAATTGGGAGAACCAATGGTCTCCCCGTTAAAGAGATTAATCTGAAGGTCAAGCAGTACAAATCATGAGATAAGCTGAAGCCATAAATTAAGGAATGTAATGGTACAGCAGAAAATATGATGGAGAAGGCAGAGCACAGAGAAACCAAGCAATGGCAAACAAGCATGGACAGACAAGAAGAGAGGAGGGCTTTCTGAATCTCACCATGTTACAACAGGGAGATGGGAATACCTACTTTACAATCTGCCTTTCTGAGACAGGGAGCATTCTCTTCTACTCAACTGCCTTTTTTAACAGCCACCGAAATACATCCATCAGGCATGCTTTCAGTACACTTCAATGTGTTAGTATTGAGAAATATTAACTTTCTCATTGAATTCTGTAATGATCTAAAGAATACACTAAACCACTAAAATTTTCAAATATTTTGAAAAATGTCAACCAGTCTTAGATTCCTAGTCACCTGTGCTCGTAAGGAAAATGGCTTAACACTACTGTTAGAATTTATTGTCAGAATTACTAGCAGGGGTACAAACTCTCCCATTTTTCACAATTTCTACCACTCCCTTTTTTACACTATTTATACTTAATCATTCATTTATTTATTTATTTATTTATTTATTTATTTATCTATCTATTTATTTATTTATTTGCTTATTTATTTGCTTATTTATTTATTTTTAGGAGTGA
>NW_004949099.1:18100115-18106733 GCF_000317375.1 Microtus ochrogaster | reverse complement strand
ATTTATTTATTTATTCTTAGACCTGAGAAGGAAATCCATTCATATTGGGAAGGATTTAACCTTTAAGAATTTGGAGAAGTGCAAATACTGATGGCATGGGAAATATTTAGGTGATACTTACATGACAACAACATGTGTTGAGGTAATAAAATCTTCCAGGTTTCATGAGGTATCTCAATGGGTGCGTGCATGTGTCTCCAATCATGATAACCTGAGTTTCATCCTCTGGACTAAAGAGTGGGGAGAACCAACTGGAGTTGTTTTCTTCTGATCTCTAAGCGTAAGCTCATGTGTTCAGTACCTCTGATAAACAGTCACACACATGTTTCCATAATGAATAAAAAAAGAAAAAAGAATGAAATAGAGGTGGAAGGAAAGAGAGGGGATGGGAGAGGAGGGAAGGAGAAAGGATGGAAGAGAGAAAGAAGACAGAAATATAGAAAGACAGATAGACAGGAAGGAAGGAAGGAATGGAGGGAGGGAAGGGAGGGAGAGGGAGAAAGAGAAAAAAGAAAAGACTAAATATTCCATAAGGAAACATTTCTTAAGCCAACTTCTCTCAAATTTCAGGCACCTGGGTTTTTAGAACTGTGTTAATACAGAACTTTTTCTTCTTAAAGCAGGGTCATGTGCTTCCTCAACATGGGGAAACGAATGCTCCAACCTCCTAATTAAAATTGTGTTGATTGTTTTGTGTTTAGTTAGTTTGGTTGGTTGGTTAGTTGAGGTTTTTGTTGTTGTTTGTTTGGGTTTCTGTTGCTGTTATTTTGGTTTCTCAAGACAGTGTTTCTCTGTGTTTACAGCTCTGGCTGTCCTGAAACTCATTTGCAGATCAGGCTGGCTTAAGACTCACAGAGATCCACCTGCCTCTAACTCCTGAGTGCTGGGATTAAAGACATGTGCTGTCAGTGCTTAGCTTTGGCTGAGTGTTTTAAAGAAATCAAGAAAAGTTTTCCTAAGACATGATTTTACAGACACTAACAATCAATTTAAAATACAAAATAAAAATGTAAAAGTTACTATTCTCAAAACACTGTTTCTGCTAGTAAATACCAAGACTTGGCATTTATTAAGAAATAGTTATACGGATGTATACATATGTACAGTTTTTGAGTGATTCTTCCCAGAAATTCATGAACAAATGATTATTTATCCCAGATAAGGGACCTAGGACATACAACAGTAATTATGAACTCTAACCAAGTTGAAACAATGAGTGTACTGAGTTTCCTGGTGAAAAGGTGGCTTGCAAAATGTGGGTGACTCAAAAACAAACCCAGCACTGAAAAGTCCCATTCACCATGGCTGATGACTTTCTGGAAGTTACTATGTCACCTTCAGCTAACTCTCCATTTCTGAAATGGAGGACTTTCCAAGACTACCCCGGTGCATCTGAGAAGCAGGAGACAGAGAAGTTAGTGGAATTGCAGTTAAGGGAAGCTCTTTGGCCTCCTTCTACTAGAGAACATTAGTGGCTCTCCTACTGCCACCATGGGCATAGCTCCATAGTACTGCTCTGCTTATTTCATTACTGTGATTACAGGGCCAAAGTTATCTCTTATTCTTAATTGAAATGAGTGGCCATTGAAAGGTAAAGTACAACATTAGACTCTGCTTGCCATTTAGTTCTTGTAAAGTAGCATTTCCCCCTAATTTTAAAAATAAAACATCTAGGGTTACAAAGGTTAAATGATTTGCCAAGCTACAATGTTATTATTAAATGGTAGCTAGAATTTGAACAGTCTGCTTGGCTCAAAATCCCATGCTATATCCAATATGCCATTTTTTTTTCTATACTTAAAATATATTCTTTGGCAAAATTTTATCTATTGATATTTATATCTTTTGATATCACAAGGAAGTCTGGCCTCTTATCAAGATGAAATATATTAGGAAATAAGATAAAATGTTAGAATTAAATTGCTTGGAGACTTCCAAATTCCCATTGCTATGAAAATCGTTTTGCACAAAGCAAATATGTTAACTGGCTTAGGCTCAAGTTTTTCTAGATTAAATTCCTCTTTTTTTTTCTCCATAGAGTACTACTTATTTACTTTTTCACTGTTCATCCGCGGTAAATCTCTTCATTTCGTTCATGGTGTTTATTTAAATAATTGGCCTCGTAAATGAGAGTAAGTTATAATAGGACAATTATTCTACAACACACACACACATGTAAAATGAGAGGAAGACAAAGACAGAGAGACAGAAAGAATGATTGTAGTGCTCACATAAGCATCTATTCCAATATCATAAAGAAAAATATCATGTTGTATTTAGTTCTAACTTCATTTCCCCTTCTCTCCTGAGAAAGAATATTAATCTATTTGCTTTAGAGATTTTGCCATCACTTTTGATAACTTGTGACATATCCCCAAAGTACTGAAAGTAATTAATACAACACTTGGTTATTAGGGAAAATGCTCTGATTTTATGCTATAGAAAAAAAGATACATATTAGTGACTGCCTATCAGAGAATTGCTGGTTTACCTCAAGTACAATTTATGGCAATGAATTTCCTTAATTTTGACAACTAAAATTATTTTAATTAAATATTAAATATAATTGAATATTAAACATATTAATATATTATTTGCATAACCATGACTCAGATATACCTTCATTAGGCATAACCTACTTTATACCACCTCTCCCCCATTAATTACATTACAAATCTGATTACAAATGGTAGAAACATTCATAGCACAGGCGGAACAATTATCTGGTTGAGTGATGAGAGCAGGCTGTTACCTACTCTAAGTTACTCCGTATTTTATAAAATAATGGCTATCAGCTATGCCTTACTTTGGATGATCCCATCTTTAAAAACATTCTATTTGATTATTGTCTGCATTTACTATGCATACTGTATTTACACCATTTATACTCTCTCTCTTACTCTCAACTCCTCCCATGACACCCTCAACTCCATCTCAGACTCATGACCTATTTATCAATTATTGTGTTACTATACAAATATATTATCAATTTTTACCAATATGTACACATACATATAGCATCAATTGTGATAAGTTGTAACATCTCTTCCAACAACTAATAATAATTACTACTACTCTTGGTTGTTAAAATAAATGCCTTGATTTTAAGTTATATAAAAAGATACTTGTTAATGGTTGCCTATCAAAGAATATCTTAAATACAAGCCATCTCATTGAAGTTTTCATTCATTTTATATGTATATACTTATATACATATATAAATGCACAAATAATAAACATGTGTGTTGTACACACACATAAATATATATCTATATCAACATATATTTGTATATGTATGCATATATCTCACCTGTTGAGCATATTTAGTGTAGCTAGGGTGTATATATGTTTAGGGATGACCACTTGGGATTGGATAACCTATCCAAGACTCATCCGTAGGGAAGACTGACTCTCTTTCTTTCAGTAGCCATTAACATTTAATGGACTGGAGTTCTTCATCTAGTGTTAGGACCTCGTGTGCTGCCCATTTCCATCTTATAGGTATGGGTTTCATTTTGGCTGGAAATAAAGAAGCAGGGTGCCTCTTCAACAATGAATGAAAGCGTATCACCACCTATGGAGGCATAGGCTTGGTAAATGACTTACTTCTAGAAGAGAAATGGAATCACCAATAAACTTAGCAAAGTAGATTGTGATCATAAAGTGCATATGATTATTAAAATTATCCTAGAAAATCTGGGCTCACCTTAGGCCGCATTATGACACTAGATAGAAAAGCATTTCAAAACCACCATCAAGAGCCTATAAGAAAGGAGACGTATAACATTGACATGGGGAAGGCCCCAACAAATGTCATCTGATTACCTGATAAGTCTGTTAGGGGATCAACAAGCACAGAAGTTTTGAATGTCCCCAGGGCTTCAGCTCTGCTTGGTCCCCACTGCTGCCATAGTCTACTTGAGTAAACTTCTTACTATCCATTTGCTCATTCACATAAACCAAGGACAGCATTAGGACTACACTTCAGTCCTGCAACCCTCAACTCCTTAATCAACTGTAGTGACTCCCTCTATATCACCTCTCTGTCTCTGTTTCCAATAGGCCTTCTTAATGTCTCTGAACCCTGCTGCAAACTTTGTAACACTTGGTATTAGATATTCTCTCTCTGTCTCTGTCTCTGTCTCTGTCTGTCTCTGTCTCTGTCTCTCTCTCTCTCTCTCTCTCACACACACACACACACACACAGCCACCCACACTTTCACCAAGACTCCTACAACTCATTTTGTACTGCCTGTGCAAGTACACGGGTGGATGTGCTCTGAGCCCTGAAGTGGTGTACTGAATGTACTGAGAAGACAAGGTGCTCTTTTCTTTTCTTTGTGGAAAAATAGAGCATAGCTCAACAGTGATCTGGCTATGTCTGTGACATTCAAAAACTGAGGAATAATTCATAAAAATGCAAAGGACATGATCAAAAGGCAAAATTTCTTTTCAAGGGGAGATTTTGGCAGGTTCGTGTATCTCAACTAAACCCTGACAGATAAGACAACTTAGGCTCCACCAAATTTACTGAAACAAATACTAACTTGAATTCTTAAAGAGCCACATTAACTATGCATATGCTTACTCTCTTCTCTCACGGCATACAATTATATAAATAAATAACTGCTTAAACTTTATGGATTGTTTTTGCATTAGTAGATACAGGACTAAACAGAAAATTTGGGTGTTTATCTACTATGACTATGGAAATGGAGTGGTGTATCATCAAAATTCAATATTAGATTTTACCACTAAATTTGTCATTGAGAACAGAAACATGAACTTTCCAGATGCTCCAATTTTTATTTCTCTAAGTGTATCCTGGTTGTTGAGGTTTCTTAAGTTTCTTCCTAAGAAATGTGGTACTTACAATATCCCTGCCTTTTAATATCACCCAGGGAGATATAAAGCTCAGCAGAAAACTGTTTTCTGTCAAAATTACACGGGTCCTGCATATTTTCGCAATTTCTACTGTATTATGTAGTCAGAGCAGGCTAGTCATTGACCACTTGCTCACCCCTATCCATTGCATTAGCATTTAACTTGTCGCTTTAAATTACTAAGGTAACAAAAGTTTAAGGAGGTTACAAAAGATTCAGTCCCCCACTAGAAAGAATGAGAATACTTCTGAATTACACAGGAAGGTTACCTGCTTCTTCTGTATCATTTTAGTGATGACATATAAAATGTTTTCTTCTAGAAATCTGTGGTTCAAGATGTTTAAAATATATTTGGTCAAAGAACGTGTAAGAATCTACAGATTTGGCACTGCAATGTGAAAACAAAAACTTAGCAGATAGCTGTGGCGCTTTCTTGGATCAAGAGAGAGCAAATGAGTGGCATGTGTCACAGAATTAATTTAAGCAACAGTGTCACAGATTGCCTTCTAAAGAAAAGATCGATGTAGAAAACATATAGGAGAAAGCGCCATAACTCTATAAAACACCACACACATGTATAGACCTTCATATGTTTAGAAAGGCAGAGTTCACAAGTTCAAGAATAAGATATTAGTCACTTAATTCATCAAATATGGACCCAGTTTCCTGGTGTCTGGGAAGAGGACCATTAATAGCTAATTGTTTGCAAACAACCCTTCTGCTATAACTTGGATTTGAACTGTTTCCCCAAGGGTCACTGTCAAAGGCTTGATAGTTAGCCCATTATACTATTGCATTGGGTTAGCATATCAATTGATAGAAAATCCTGGTCTGGTCTGCTTAAAGGAGCACAGATCCATTTTGACTATATCAATTGATATGCTAACCCATTATCTAAACTAAGACTATGATAGGGTATTTGCCTCCCAAAGCCTCTTTCTTCTACTTCAAGTGTTACTTTCACCAGTCTCAAGGTAATCAAACACACACACACACACAGTCACAGTCACAGTCACACACACAGAGAGAGAGAGAGAGAGAGAGAGAGAGAGAGAGAGAGAGAGAGAGAGAGCTAAGAGAGCTAAGAGAGCTACTAGGTAAGTTTTCCCTTTGAACTAAATGGTTTTTTTGTTAAATATATTCAGTACTGGCAGGTAGACTGACCTATAATTACGTTGTGTTCAAAAAGTCCTGGGCTGAACTTGTACCTGTATGAACACAATGCTCAAGAGAGATAAATACTACACCGTGGGGTTAAGTGCTCCATCAAGTGCAGAGAAGGGTATGAATAAAACACACGATGTTAAAACATGAACTCATGCATATATAATTGAGTGCTAGGTTGAAACGCAAATGCTGGAAGGAATACGTTAGCAGAAAACAAAATCTTCAGTGTTCAAGACATGAATTATTATCGTGGAGACAAATTAGCGGTAGATTACCAAATACTTTTGTGTTTGCAAAGGAGAATTACCTCAAGGCATCAGCTTTACTTTATACATGCTGTCTCATTGTTCTGTGGTTGCCAAAGTCACATTGCTCTACCGATAATAACAGCTGTAAAAATTACCAACCACCCCCTGTAGGTATCAGACGTTGTTTGTTCCTTAGCTTGTAGCAGATTCGAGTTACACAAAATAATCATTAAGACTCCAAGGCCACAGAGACTACTGTTATCTGCTTTTGTCCCCGGTTGTACACTGTCCCCAGCAACCTACAAACTTGTTTTCCACTG
>NW_004949099.1:18093810-18099579 GCF_000317375.1 Microtus ochrogaster | reverse complement strand
CCACAGAGAAACCCTGTCTCGAAAAACCACACACAAAAAAATATATATATATATATATATATATATATATATATATATATATATATATATATATAATATGCATACGAATGGGGACCCTAAATAGAGCAAATGCGAAATACAGAGTTTCTCTTAGAATAGCCATGCTTGTTTACAAGAAAAAACTATAAATTATTCAAAGGAAGAAAAGTAATGGATCACAATCCGAATGTCCTAATGATATATAACTGGACACACATATTCTATGAGCTTAACTGAAGTGAAACCATACATGAGCATGTGCATGCATGCGCACACAAACATATCCTGAGAGTCCTTCCTATCTGGCACTTGAAATCAGAACTAAGGTTAATGAAATACTTAATGTTCAAAAAGTGTTCAGTATCTCATGCAATTCCCAGGGCTCTTCTGAGCCAAATTTTGTTCATTAGATTCTGTCTTATTCTGCCAAAATTTAAAAGTTTCTCACAAAAATATCCACATAAAACCAGCAATAAGTGGGAAAGATAAAACAAAGAATAATAATGCAAAAATAAAGCCATGGGTAAATTTGTTTGAAAATACCTGGGATATTCATTTGTAAGGAAGAGAAAATAAGCATTAAATCATGTTAAATATATATACCTCATAAACTCTTAGAGAATACATTTACTATCCCCATATAGTGTCCAGCACATAGTAAAGAGTTCAAAAATCTCAACTCTCACTCCATATCACATTTATATAGCCTTACAGGAAAGCCCGAAAACGGTTAGCAGCTAAACATGGAGTCATGAATGTCTTTTGCTTGTTATAGCTTTTGAGGTCTCTGGTTATGCATATACTCCCAGCTACAGCATCCTCCACTCGCCAAATGGAATGCTCTGGAAACTCTCTAGCATAGATAGATCATCTCCTGGCAATCAACATCTGGTGGTTCACATTTGACAGCATAGGCAGTTCCAGTCATGATATCATGTGCAGTGATTATGACTGTAAACCGGAACATAAATGAACTCATGCTATTCATGGGCTCTGGGAAAGATTTTTCTTGTTTGGGTAGTAAAACTCTGAAAATAGATCATAGTGGAATGATGAGTAATGACACCATCATTTGAGTGAGAGTAGAACTTCTCAAAAGGAAAACATTACATGGCATCTATTTATTTTGGTTTTGCTTCTGCATGCATGTTTTTGGGTGCAGACATGCCATATCAAGTGTATATGTAGAGATCAGAGGAAATTGAAGAAGGGCTTTCATCCACTGAGGTATCTGCTGGCTCTAAGAACAACATCAAAATAAATAAATACATGTATATCTATATGACCTATGACTTTCTCTGAATTCGTAACTCTTGGAAGTATTTTCTATGTTTTTTTTTTTAATTTTTATTCCCTTTACATACCAACCACAGTCCCCCCTCCCTCTCCTCCTCCTGATTGCCCCATCTCTCCCCAACCCACATCCCATTCACTCTTTAGAAAGAGTAAGTCCTCCCATGGGGAGTCAGCATAGCCTGGCACATTAAACTGAGGCAGGATCAAGGCCCTCTCCCCTGCATCAAGACTGAGCAAGGCATCCCACCATAGGGAATGGGCTCCAAAAAGTTAGTTCATATACCAGGGATAGATCCAGGTGCCACTGTCAGGGACCCCTGTAAGTATCAGACGTTGTTTGTTCCTTAGCTTGTAGCAGATTTGAGTCACGGAAGCAGGTATTAGAAAGAACCTTGTCCATATCTGTCTGTCTCTCCCTCCCCTGTATCCCTATCCTGTCTGTCAGGATGCTAGTTGCTTGTGGTCACACATTCCTACTATCACGATGCTCCACCCAAGCACATGGAAGCAAGCTGTTATAAACTAAACCCTCCTAAATTGTGAATCAAAATAAGTGCTTCATCCAAACTAAGTCATTTCCAAGCAGTTTGGTTAGAACCACACAAAAGAAAACAAGACAATCTGGGCTATTTCTGGTCTCTTTTTCATTTTGTAAGTGCTTACATTGTCTGATTTGCTGAACCCCTATATTTATTTGCATTGGATATTTACAGTGTTCTCTACATCAGGGCTATGTCCTGACTGACACATGTTTCTGATGTGTTTGTTTCTGTAATATCTGTTGCATTGTTTTGTAATCATGCAGTAAACTAGCTCTTCAAAATATTGACAGATGGTTTACTCATACAATATGGTAACTTTTTAGTAGTTTCTAAATATATACTTTTCAGGAAAGAATTTTGCAAATTTGTTTTCATTCGAGTCTCCCTCTGCTGTTCTGGCTCTCCTGAAACTCAGTATCCTCTCCTGCTGCCGTCTTTAGAGATGGAATTACAGACACACATCACTATTCATACTTGAGAAAGCAAAGTAAAATGTTGCTATTGAGTTAAGATACTTCTGGGGTTATAGGTCAGAAGTAAAGTACTTGTCCTGCCCAAGTCACATTTTACTCTCATATCTAAGGCCCCAATTTTTTTTTTTCGAGACAGGGTTTCTCTGTGGTTTTGGAGCCTGTCCTGGAACTAGCTCTTGTAGGCCAGGCTGGTCTCGAACTCACAGAGATCTGCCTGCCTCTGCCTCCCGAGTGCTGGGATTAAAGGCATGCGCCACCACCGCCTGGCCTAAGGCCCTAATTTTTATGTTCAAAATTAAATATGTAAGATTTGGGGAGCTTACAGAAATTAAATAATGTACTTTCAAATGAGCTGTGCTAATCCAGGTATAAGAAGCATATCTAGGTACAAAATAAAAATGTAAATCTATAAAAATCTCTGTTCCCATACAGTATGCCATGATTTGTGGCACATGTTTTTCATCTCAGCACTCACCAAGCAGAGGCAAAGGCTGTTGGATCTCTGTAATTTCAAGGCAAATTTGTCCACACTGTAAGTTCCAGACCAGCAAGAGCTACATAACAAAACCAAATCTATAAATACTAAGTTTCAACTAAATAAAAGATCATGTTATTTTAAAAAGGATTGTTCACAAATGAGAAAGACTTCTAAGTGTATCTTTACTGATGACAGGTTGGTCCATAAAAATCTTACATACGTTTTTAAGTCAAAACAGCTATTGGAAAATTTTTACCATTCTGTATTTATGCATGAAAATATTGTGACAGACATGCTAAAGAAGAGGAGTTTCAGTGTGTTTGCCTCTCAGGATGTTAATGACTTTTCTTTATGCTTCTTTCACTAATAGCAGAGCATTAAATAAAGGTCATAATAACTACATATAGTTCACTCAACTGTGGTACTTTGTTATGGGAACTCCTTCAGTCAATAGCCTTTAAGATGCTGTCCCACTTCAGGTGTGGTTTTATGTACTATAAATGCAGATGTAAAGTGTGTTCAGGCCTCTTGGCTGCTGGATTTGGTTCCAGTACCCATTGCACATGGAGGACTGTGGATCACTATTCCTTCTGTTTAGTTTACCACTAGATAAATAAACCTTTATTATATTCCATTTGGGACTAATGAGGAACTCTTGTATGCCAACAGTGCTTCCACGTACTTGGTGACTGTGGTGTTTGATCATTTCATACCCCTTTGACAGGTTCTATGTTGTAGGTGAAGTAGCTGACTAAAGATAGAAGATTTATTAATTTTATGTGTATTGGTGCTTTGCCATCATGTATCTATATGATGTAAGTATGTATACCATATGCATGCCAGGTACTTGAGGAGGCCAGAGAAAGTGTTGGATTCACTGAAACTGTTGCTTTATGATGCTGACTTGGTGTTATTATGTACTGTATCATTGCTTTTTGAGAAAATCAAATTTGACTTTTTATTTTGACTTATGGCATAATTTCCATAAGGATGATGTGTCACAAGAGCTAAATCTAACTAAGTATCCAAGCCTACCTTTTAAATGTCAAGAGTCAAAAAAGTGGTGAAAAGATGTTAAGCTTAACACTGCTAGAACTTTGAAATATCAGATGGCATTCAAAATATATATAAATTTTCTAAAAATATACTTTTCTATTTTCTTTCTCCCTCTTTTAATGCATACCATTCATCCATTTTCCTCTTCCTTTATTTACTCCTTTCTATTTTTCCTCCCTAGATTTTAACTTGATAGAAGAAGTATCAATAATATATGCATACATATGTATCATATACATACATATACTTGTATGTACATATCTGGCTTCTCTTGTAATTCTTCCTTATATTATTGTTTAAGAACAATTGCTTTGGAATGAAATTGCTACATTATCACTTGTTTTGTATATTTTTTTCTGAAGAACCGTGATGTGGGATTCCCCTCTGTATTCTGTGACAACCATTGGTTAATAAAGGAAGTGGCTTAGCCAATAACAAGGTAGAACTTAGTTAGGTGTGGAAAGCTAGGCTGAATTAGGTAGACCACAACCTCATGGTGATGCACAGATTAATAGAAATGGGTTCAATTAAGATGTAAGATTAAGATGTAAGAGTTAGTCAATAAAAAGTTAGAGCTAATGGGCAAAGCTACAATTTAAATAATACAATTTCTGTGTGATTATTTCAGGGTTAATCAGCCAGAAACTAACTAGTGGCCTTCTCCAACAAATTGGCACCAATGTGGTTAACTAAAATCCACCTAAAATGTGAGAGAGTTTGGAAAGGAATTTTAGACACAAAAATGTTCATGGGGTTTCTGCGCTGCCTGGTTTCTGTCCTCCCACCAGGTCCCACAGCTGTTTAGCCCCAAAGAAATCACACAGAGGTCTATGTTAATAATAAACTGATTGGCCCATTATCTCAGGCTTTTATTAACTCTTATAACATATATTAACCCATTATTCTCATTTATGTTAACCACATGGCTTGGTACCAGGACTAGGGAGGAATGGGCTTGCTCTTTCCCAGAATACTCCTGTTCTCATTGACCTGCCTCTACTTCCTGTCTGGTTGTACCACCTATACTTCCTGCCTGACTACTTGCCAATCAGCATTTATTTAAAACATAATTGACAGAATATAGACAATTTTCCAGCACCACTTCCCGCTCTTTCTTTTTTTTTAAAAAAAAAACAAGAACATCCATAGTCCATTTTTTAGTAATGTGGGCATAATTTTCCAGGCTACTTCCTGCTGGTTGGGGGCACTATTAATCTTATGGGGACCTAAAGAAAATTTAGGATTATGATCAAGTCCTGACTAAAGTATCCTGTGAGTCTTAATCATCTCAGGCAGTGGTCTTGAATCTGTTCTGGATGTAGAACTCAAACATATGGACCATCTGTTCCTATTGGATATTTCTCAGGTGGTCTTCCTTGATCAAACCTGATTTTTCGTAACTCAGAATGAATCCACAGTCTCTCATTTCCTGAGGAAACAAAAGAAAAAAATCTCTTTTCCAAAGTAACATACACTTTCACTTCAATTTTGAAGTCAAGGTATTTTCAAAATACCTATCTCAAGTTAATTCACCAGCATTTATAAACAAATATATTTTAGCAGCTGTTGCTCCTTCCTCAGTATTCAAACAATAAAAAGAGAGCATAATAACAAGTATCAAGACTCTCTGTGTATTTTTCATCTTTACGTGGCTTTATTTTAACCTCTACTTATTTTATTTTTATTTTTTGAAACAGGTTCTCTGTATATCTTTGGCTCTCCTGGAACTCCTTCTGTAGACCAGGCTGTCTTTGAACTCAAAAATATCCACCTGCCTCTGCATCTTAAGTGATGGGATTAAAGGTATGTGCTATAACACCTTGAACTCACAGAGATCTGTCTACCTCTGCCTCCCAGGCAATGGGATTAAAGGCATGTGCCACCA
>NW_004949099.1:18091815-18093310 GCF_000317375.1 Microtus ochrogaster | reverse complement strand
TGGAGAGGAGAGTATAGCATCTGCCTCACTGCCTTCTTCCTCTCAGAATTCAGTTCTATCTTCCCCACCTACCTATGTTCTGACCTATCAGGCCAAGCAGTTTTCTTTATTAATTAACCAATGAAAGCAACAGATAGATAGATGACCCTCCTACATCAATGCTGGACTGGGTGAGGAAAGCAAGCTGTGACATATTTTCCCTAGCAATGGTACAGAATAAATTCTGTTCATAAGAAGGGCTTAGCATTTTAAGTTCTTCTGGTCAGAAAATAATTACAGATGTGCAATAAAGACAAATCCAGATATAAAAGACCTCTAAATGGGTCACAGTGTGTTTTAAAATTGTACATAAGCTTGGGGAAAGAGATGAAAAGGAGTATAAAAAGTTAAGTAAATTATTTATTAAAATAAAACTAAAATAAGCTGGGTGGTGGTGGTGCATGCCTTTAATCCCAGTACTCAGGAGGTAGAGGCAGGTGAATCTTTATGAGTATGAGGCAAACCTGGTTTACAAGAGTTAGTTCCAGGACAAGCTCCACAGCTATAGAGAAATATTGTCTCAAAAAACCAAATAAATAAATGTATAACAAAGTCTTTAAAGAGTAAGAGTAAAAGCAATCATAGATTAAAGGAGTAAAGATAAAATTAAATAAACCATGAAGATATGGAGGATTCACAGAGAGTCTGAATTATGTATATTATTGTGTTTTCTTTGAATTTTTTGACTGTGAAGCAGCTAAGTACAGAAAGACATTCATTGTATGGGCTGCTAAGCCAAACCAGCACATATATTATAAAGGTATCTTGACTTTGGAAAAGAGGTTCTTTTTTTTTCCACAGAGGATGATAACCTGTGGATTTATTCCAGACTAATGTGGTTTGATAGACCAAGATCCCCTGAAAAGTTGACTTGAACACCCCTCAAAAAGAAAATACTTTCACCCAACAAAAAGCAGAAAACAGTTTGGAGAGAGTATTGCCCATATTCCCAAATATTGTCTATAAATGTTTCATGACAATGAGACACATCTGCTCCTGGCAACACCAATCTACTTCAAAAGGAAGATGGGCATCAAAGAGGCTCCTTACAGAGCAGGTTAGCAATTTGGGAAAGAAACTGCTCTTGCCTGGACTGCTTGATGAACTGGACATGCAGGACCCACAGAGAAATGACTGCTGAACTTGCCTAAAGGTAAGACAATCTTTCAGGGTTCCTGTTTCATGAAAGAGTCTGCTAGACATTCTGCAGGACACAGAAAAAAAAAATGACTGACAAATTGCCAATATAGGTGGAACTGTCTTTGAAATTTCCTACTTTATGGAAAATTCTGCTGAATAATATGGGTCTGTAGGCTGAAGATGGATGCCCCAATGGTACAGAAGAACTTTGGGTAACTGTCTAGGCAGCCAGATGTCTCTAGCGATTCTAGAGATTTGGAAATTGCTTACAATGTTCTTTCTGTTAACTTAGATAATAGTATATCCTTCTGGAATC
>NW_004949099.1:18088194-18091287 GCF_000317375.1 Microtus ochrogaster | reverse complement strand
AATTCAATTTGTCCAGTCACTTTAGAGGAACTGACAAATGATACATATCCCCAAGGCTGTGCAAGAGTTAAATAGCCTTCTGTGGAAATGTTAGATTTAAGAAGATTCAAAGAAGTGATAGTCTCATATGATGTGCATTCACTTTTAATAAAGCACATTTAAAACTCATGGTAAACTTGTAATAGAATTATCCCTACAGACTGGAGAGATTTGGTTAAAATAGTATTGGAGTCTGGTCGTCAATTATTGTGGGTAACCTGTAAAAAAAAAAAAAAAGAGGCTAAGACCATTGAACAATGAAGTAGGACTAGAAGTATGAAAAACTCTCAAGAAATCTGTGTGATTATTTCAGGGCTAAGCAGCTGGGAACTAGCTACTGGTGTTCTCCACAGAAACATTCTTTGAAATTCTTTGAAATTAATTAAACTGTTTAAATGTGTTTGGAAAATATAATCATGAATTGTAGCTAGACATTTAAAAGGATATCTTATTTCTCTAAGCAAAATATGTAGGCTAGATCTACTTGATTTTTAATTCTTAGTTGAAAATTTTATTCGTTGAGGTTTAATAAGAGCTAATAAATTACACAACAACAACAACAACAATGGAAACAATTTTTAAATATGGTAAAATTAACCAATTTAATTATGTGATAAGTTGGAGCAAGTATATACAGTCCTTTACTTATATGGGTTGCATATGAATAAATACATTGTAAGTTGAAGCTATCAGGAGGTGAAAATGCATTAATTACTCCTAACCAGATAAATACCTTAGCAGAATGATTAGAACACTACAATGGCATTGGTTTTCCCAATAGCTGGGGTTCATTGAGAGTTGCAACTGCCTTCTGTGGCGTAGCATTGAGAAGTATACTGCATGTTACATGCCCAGGAAAAGATCAACATACTAAGTATAATCTATACTAATAAAAATTTCTCTTGTATCCCAATAAAGTGAAAAAATGTAAAAAATTCCAATAAATATAATTTTGTATAAATGTATTTTTTGATTTATTCATTTTATGTGTATGAGTGTTTTGCCTTCAGGTAGGTATGTGATGTATGTATGAGTACCATGTGCATGCCAGGTGCTTGAGGAGGCCAGAGGAAGGTGTTGGATCCACTGAAACAGGAGTTACAAACTTGTGAGCCACCATGTCAGTGATGGGAACCAAACATGGTCCTCTGCAAGAGCCACAAATGATCTTAACCACTGAGCCACTTCTTCAGACCCCAGATATAATTCTCATCAGGTTTAGTATTGAAATTGCTCAGCAACTAATATGAATATTTGGATTCTTACAAAATCAGAAAACTGCTTTCAAATATACAGAAATGTAATGTTAAAATCCTAAAAAATGATAATTACAGAAACAGTTTCTACATAATGTTTGACAGTACCCATTATTGACAGATTGTTTTATACATTTATATAATTGATTTTTTATTTATTTTCTTTCTCCCATTTCCTAGTCTCATCTTATTCACTCTTTCCCCCACACTTTCATGCCTTCTTTTGTGTGTGACCCACTGAGTTTTATTAGAGTTGCTTGGTCAATCATGGTTGGGAGGTTATTTACTGGAGGATGGTAAACTTATCCATAGCTACACCATTGGAGAAAATGACATTCTGTCCTACTGACAACTAGTATTCATTTCATATTTAGAAAATTCTGATTGCCTTGAGTGATTTATTTAAAACAACAACTAAAGATTAGTGTTGCTGTTTCAAAATATAAACAGCACGCCAGATATTTACTCAAATCTTCATAATAGATCCGTAGATGATATTATCAACAGAGAGAAACTAAAGTTTGTAAAATAGCAATCACTGTTCCAAATTTCACAGTAGCTTAGCTGGAACTTGACTTCAGTGATGTCTCTAAAAACGTTTTCTTTTGTCATATAAAACTTTACTTTAGTTATTTTAAATAACACATTATGATTAGTTTACAAAAGATGCACCTGTTTGTGAAAAGATACAAACAGATAATTTTTTGTTTTATTACATATGGTGATTTTTTTCACTCAACAAATACACACTGAAAAAAATACCCTATCTAACATGTAGCTGTGTGTCCAGTAACATGGCTGATCAAAGTTATTTGTAAAGGAAAACTGATAACGATGCAGGCCAAGACTTGACAGGACACCACAAAGAAGGAACTACTAGATGATCATCAAGAAGCTCTCTAAGGGGAAGGGTGGGAGGTAATAATAAACAGCCTAATTTGTAATTATTGCCTGTGTCAATGGTGCCAATGTTCCCATTATGGCCCATCTCAGTCAACAGAGTGACATTATTTAACAGAGCTGAAAACCAATACAAGCAATACACCAGCTGGTCTGGTACCATACCAGATAAAAACTGAATATATAAATATAAATTAAATATAACCTAAACAAGAAAATAACCTGAGGGCTAATCATCACACAATGATGAACTTTGGTTTATATGAATCTTGATCATTTTTTCCATTCAAAAATTTCTACTCTCTCCCCTCCTCCAATTCCCCTCCCGCTCTTCCACTCACCCTCCACCCTCTCCCTCCAGTCTTAAGAGAGGGCAGGGTATCCTGCCCTGTGGGAAGTCCAAGGCCCTCCCCTTTCCATCCAGGCCTAGGAAGGTGAGCATCCAAATAGACTAGGGTCCCATAAAGCCAGTACTTGCAGTAGAATCAAAACCCAGTGTCATTATCATTGACTTTTCAGTCAGCCCCCATGGTCAACCACATTCAGAGAGTCCGATCTGATCACATGCTCATTCAGTCCCAGTCCAGCTGGCCTTGGTGAGCTCCCATTAGATCAGTCACACCTTCTCAGTGGGTGAACACACCCCTCACGGTCCTGACTTCCTTGCTCATCTTCTCCCTCCTTCTGCTCTTCAACTACATATTGGGAGCTCAGTCCAGTCCTCTGATGTGGGTCTCTGTCTCTATCTCCACCCATCGCTGGACGAAGGTTCTATGGTGATATTCGAGATATTCATCAGTGTCACTATGGGACAAGGCCAGATCAGGCACCCTCTCCTCTGCTGTCCAAGGACCTAGCAGGGGACATCCCCATGGACACCTGGGATCCCCTCTAGAGC
>NW_004949099.1:18086165-18087516 GCF_000317375.1 Microtus ochrogaster | reverse complement strand
AAACCTCAAAATTGAAACAATCATATTCACTTAGAAATTCCATTTGAGATAGTTTTCATATTTGACTTACAAAACAATCAGTACCTTGTTGGCCTAAAATGTCAGTATCACCACAAGGAATGCTGGGGTAAGTTAGTTTTCCTTTCCTTTTATTTTTTACAAGGTCTTACTACTGGGCTCTGACAGCAGGAGAAAGGACAGAAGATGGCAAGTGAGACTTCAAGTAGCCATTAGTTTAATCCACACAAACAAGTATTAATTCAGACAGAGTGTGATTAATTGAGTTCAAATGAACTGGTTCTTCCAGATTAGAAAGGTGCTAAAAGCAGGATGTGGAGGGTGATGTTGGAGTCTAAATATATAATGTATAAAACTGTACAAAATTGTAGTATGTGCTCACAAATCTGAAACACTAGACAACCCTACTCTCATGGTACAACAAGGAACAAAAGGTCAGTTTTCTTTGCATTGGTTAACAAAAGAAAAGCTGAATGGTGAAGTAAGGTTGGTAAGAGGGCATCTTAAACAGAGGAGTCTAATTCCTTTGGGAAGAACTCAACATCTCTGCAAGCTTCGAGCATTTATGTTCTTTCATTTGAACCTACCTCAAAAGCTGATAGTCCGGATTGCCACTCTTTATGGACCTACGGGGAACTCAACTCTAACCCAATTAGACAAAAATAGCCATCCCTCTGTTTCAATAGGACCCTTGTGATTGAGGAAGAAAGTACACCTCAGTCACATTAAAAGCCTTCAGGGAGTCAGCACATGGCCCAGCTTCCCACTGCCTGCCCTGTAACTGCAGCTGTGGAATAATGAAAATGAAGTAGGTGTCTGGCTACACTGGTTATGGACAGAGAAGCTCTATGTCTTTGTCCTGCCATAATATTGTTTTTTTTTTCCATGATAAATCATCAGGTAAAAAGTAATAATCCAAAGGCATTCTGTGGAAACAGGGGCAGGAAGAGTGAGGAAGAAAATGGCAGTGGCCTCATTCTGACGAATCTGTTAAACAAACTCCAGCCTCCTTTCCATTGTCTATCCGTGGGGAGATGTTTGTCTTTATACAAGTATAGGACAGTAGCCTCTGCTAATAGGATGACTACTTGTGCAAAAGTTTGTCTTCTTTTTAAAAGAGATGAAAGGGGAGACCTTGAATCTGTTGCAAAGCACTTAAACTCAATTTAAATCACTGACTCCTCTGAAGGCAGTTGGGGATTATTGTGTCTAAGAATGCTTTCCAAACAAGCACTTCAGTGCTATTGCTGTGCCTTCTTCATTTAAATGTGACAGTGAACTTTCTCTCTCTCTCTCTCTCTCTCTCTCTCTCTCTCTCTCTCTCTCTCTCTCT
>NW_004949099.1:18083749-18085297 GCF_000317375.1 Microtus ochrogaster | reverse complement strand
TCTCTCTCCATATGTCTTCCTATGTGTATGAAGACAGAGGTTAACATCAGGTGTAGGTGTTTTTCATTGTTCACACTTCACACTTTTTTTTTTTTAACGACAGGATTTCTCAGTTAACTTGAAACATATGGATATAGCTGGATGAGCATGAGAATATGCTCAGGGGTCTGTCTATCTCCATCACTTCCCTGCTGGCATTGGGGTTACAAGCATAACTGACTATGACCAGCTTTTTACATAGAGTGTGAGAATCTAACCAAGCCCTTATGCTTATACAGCATTAACACAAATGTGCCATTTCCCACAGTCCCATAAAGGTATTCTTAAGATAACATGTAGTTTGGATATTCACATACCACTGCCAATACAGTTGATGAATTTTCAGAGTTTAAAGCCTCTTATCATCAAGGAATAATATGACTTTTCCCATAGAACAAATATTTATAATATTAAAATAAGATAAAACATAAATTAATACATTGGAACTAAAGAAAACATACAAAAAGAAAGAAACCCAAGAAAAACACAAGAAAAAGAGACCTGTTCATTTATACACTCAGGAATCAATAAAAACACTAAACTGGAAGCCATAATATACAAGCAAAGCACCCGATAACACTGCATTTATAGTCAGGAAGCAAGAGGAAGTGGGACCCGACTGTAAAACTTCAAGCCACTCCTACCCTACCCCATAATTCTCCTCCAACAGTGAAGTTCTTCAATTTTTCCTAACAGCTCGAAGAGTTGAGCTTCAACTCTGCAAATGCATGAGCCTAGAGAGGAAATTTTACATTCAAGCTACAAATGGATATTTAGATAAGAATACAATGATGTTTCAAGCCCTTGGGAATGAACTAGAGTAAGTAGAAACTAGCTTACTATAAAGAATAATATTTGTGCATTCATTTTCTCTTTGCTTTTGTGTTTTTTTCTACAAATGTAGTTTTTTTTTTCTTTTTCTTACTATACTCTTAGGTAGCTTGTTCTACCACAATTCATGGATGGTTAAAGGTCAGAGCCACAAAATAAGAAAAAGAGCAAACCTTATAACATTATCTGCTGAACTGATAGGCACTGTATGGCTGACTCTCCTGCACTCTTCAGAATAGTCCACAATTTGCAGTAGCTATGTAACTTGGGTGGCACTCAAGACAGTTCCATATGTAAGCACACTGATGGATTTAGTACAGTTACAACAAAGAATGGTCTGAAAAAATATTAGGTTAGTAAAATGGTAAGTTGGGAGCTTTTTTTAAATGAACTAAACTTAATAACGAAACAAAACCCGTATAGCCAATCCAGTAATCATTAAAGTCTCTTGACATA
This sequence comes from Microtus ochrogaster, assembly GCF_000317375.1. Taxonomy (NCBI): domain Eukaryota; kingdom Metazoa; phylum Chordata; class Mammalia; order Rodentia; family Cricetidae; genus Microtus; species Microtus ochrogaster. Next base: position 18,083,971 of record NW_004949099.1, on the reverse strand, counting down.
AAATTCCATTGCTAGTATTGAGCATACATCACACCAAATTTTCTTTTACTGTCTTGCCATGTTTTATGTATTTCCATATACCTTTTGACAGTTTGGCAATAATTCGAGCAAACCATGCTGGGTATCCACAACAGCACTTGTTAGCATATGTTATTGTTAGGAAAGTTTCTCATTAACCTGGTGTGTGTGTGTGTGTGTGTGTGTGTGTGTGTGTGTGTGTGT
>NW_004949099.1:18079731-18083649 GCF_000317375.1 Microtus ochrogaster | reverse complement strand
CATGCTATTGTGTGTGTACACATGCACATACGCACATGCGTTTGCATGCATGTGTGTCCATGTGTATGTTTGTTTCTGGTCATCGACCCAAGAATCTTGAACATGCTCAGAACTCATTCTACTATTGAGATATACCAGTACTCCAACAATTTTGCAGAGGTAGAAGTTAGTCTCAGTGATTCTACTAATTGGTATTGCACACAGTGATAATTAGGTCCATTTGATCAAAGAAGATTAAAGGAGAATAAGCTTTCTCATGGTTACTAATATGTAACTAAGGAAAGCCAACATGCTGCTGTTTTAGAAAGGAAGCAGTGTTATCATACCCAACTATAATTCTTTTGGAGCGAATGGTTTGGGTACTATGAAGAAACAAATAATCCTTATTTCATTGATAAATTTAAAGGAGGTTTGTGTGTCATTATTTCAACAGATTCTGGTTATGGTAATGTTTTCAAATAAATGGAGCATGACAAGGCTTAACAAGTTTGTATATGTTCTCTCTGACAGTTCACTTTAGTACTAAAAACTGTTATTTTTATTACTTCTAACACAGAAGATATTTTGATAACATTTTGCATTTTTGACTATTTAAATTTATTTAAAAAATGGGTAAAATGCACTAAGATTTTTAGCTTTGTACTGCAAAGATTGAGACTAAGAAACAGGTTTGATACAGTACTCATAAAATATTTTTATTATTGCAATTCTCCACAGAAATAAGCAATGTTTTTCTTTACTATATGCTAGACTCTGAGCTATTTACTACATAACAACATTTAAATTTATCTAAACAAGTGAGTTCTTGTGGAATGGATGAAACTCAACCATTAAAAATGAACTCTAAATTCAGAGGGACTAGTTTGGTCCTAAGCTTGTTCCCTCCCAGTCCAGCTGAAGTTGGTGAGCTCCTATTAGCTCAGGTAAACTGTTTCAGTGGGTGAACTCATCATGATATTGAAGTTTTTGCTCATATTCTCATTCCTTCCACTCTTCAACTGGACTTTGGGAGCTCAGTCCATTGCAGCAATGTGGTTCTCTGCCTCTGTTTCCATCAGTTGCTGGATGAAGGTTCTATAGTGATATTTAAGATATTCATCAGTCTGACTACAGGGCAAGTCAAGATCAGGTCCCCTCTCCTCTATTGCTTAGGGTCTTAGCTGGAGTTATCATTGTGGATTCCTAGTAATTTCTCTGGAGCCAGGTTTCTTGCTAACCCCAAAATGGCTCCCTCAGTCAAGGTTTCTCTTTCCTTGCTCTCATCTCTGTCCTTCCTCCATCTCAAGCATCCCATTCCTTCAAGTTCTCCTCAACCCTTCCCTTCTCCCCTCCTCTTCCTCTTCTCCCCACCTCCATGCTCCCAATTTTATCAGGTTATCTTGTCTGCTTCCAATTTCCAGGTGGATCTATATATGTTTTTCTTTGGATTCACCTTATTACTTAGCTTCTCTAGGATTATGAACTATAGGCTCTATGTCCTTTGTTTATAGCTAGTATTCACTTATAAGTGGAAATTTATCATTTTCATCTTTTTGGGTCTGGGTTACCTCACTCAAGATAGTGTTTTCTAATTCTATCCATTTGCATGCAAAATTCAAGATGCCACTGTTTTTTAATTGCTGAGTAGTACTCTAATGTGTATATCTTCCACACTTTCTTCATCCATTCTTCCATTGAAGGGCATCTAGGTTGTTTCCAGGTTCTGACTATTACAAATAATGCTGCTATAAACATAGTGGAACAAATGCTTTTGTAGTATGATTGAGCACCTTTTGGGTATATGCCCAAGAGTAGTATTGCTGGATCCTGAGGTAGCTTGATTCCCAATTTTCCGAGAAACTGCCATACTCATTTCCAAAGTGGTTGTACAAGTTTGCATTCCCACCAGCAATGGATGAATGTTCCCCTTACTCCACACCCTCTCCAGGATAAGCTATTACTGGTGTTTTTGATCTTAACCATTCTGACAAATGTAAGATGGTATCTCGGAGTTGTTTAATTTACATTTTCCTGATGGCTAAGAATGTTGAATATTTCCTTAAGTATCTTATGGCCATTTGAGATTCTTCTATTGAGAATTCTCTGTTTAGTTCAGTACCCCATTTTTTAATTGGGTTATTTAGAATTTTACTGGAATTGCTGGGGCAAACTGAGGGGCCACTAGCAGTGGCACCAGGATTTATCCCTACTGCATGTACTGGCTTTTTGGGATCCTATTGCCTTTGGATGGATACCTTGCTTAGCCTAGATATACTGGGAGGGCCTTCGACCTTCCAAAAAGCAATGTGTCTTACCCTCTCTGAGGATTGGGTGGGGGTGGGGTGGGAGGGTGCGTGGAGAGAATGGGAGGAGGGGAGAGAGTGAGAACTTGTATTTTTAAAAAAATCTAATAAATTTTAAAAAATTAACTCTAATATTATTGCTTTCAGGATTACATTATTGGAGCTCCAAAGCTTTAAACTTTGTCTTGTGCATATTCGAAGGCTGTGCAAACAAGTTATTCCACAAGACAGACATACCAATTTTAGACAAACTTTTTTCTTTCTCTTTCCTCTCTCCTTCCAGAAATGGAAAATCTGTATACAACAGTTTTGTTGCTTGCCCACACATGAAAGTTTACTTGTTTTGAATAGGAATGTGGTGTTGGGGAGGGGACACAGAATGGTTATATATAGTCCCTCCAAAGTTCTCCATCCATAAGCTAATATGATTTTTAAATGACAGAAATAGAGAACTGTTGATGTAATAATCTTCCATCTTAGCTCCTTTGATTTAGTCTCTGATATTATCTTTTTATCTTCATTTCTAGGATGACACTTTCATAAATAAAAACATGAATGTATTTCCTTTCAGCCTTTCAGCTCTGAAATATTAGTGCTCATAGTTAAGTAAGCATTAAAAATGCAAATGGTTTCAGACATAATGGTCACAAGTGAAATGCTATTTAGAAACCTATTATCTATGGGACTTAACTGAGTAATTTAACAGGTTCCATCCAAGTTTTCTGAAAATTATAATGTTCCTTATGAAGTTGGGACGTCTGAAATAATGACAGAAAGAGCTTGTCACTTGTGTGCTATATATTTAATATTTTAATATCGTTTTTACTGTTCTGATGACCAAGAGTTTCTGCTTAAAGCAAAATCTGTACACACACATATACTATATAGATATAAGTAGAGATAGAGATAGATACATACAGTACATTCCAAGGTACACATATATTTTTTTTATCTTCTTAAAGTAAATACAAGAATCCATCTGTGAGTGTTTACAAAGGTATATTTTGTTCAGGTTTAAAGTACAGAAACTCATAGAGGTTCTAAGGATATAAATTTGAGGGAAAAGGATGATGATACGTATTATACTGCCAGATCACAGTCCATCATTGAGGGAAGTCGTGGCAGGATAATGAAGGGCGCACTGGGTCCTCCTACATCAATTAATAATTCGTTCACACAATCCCTCACAGACATATCCCCTGCTCCACCTAATCTAGCAGCTACTGTGAGGTGGTATTTGGCCAGACACAAAGGGCCTGAGGGACAACAAGCCCTTGCTGGCCTAAACCAGCTATCTGAGCATGTGCTATGGTAACTTCCTCATGAGCCAACCTAGGTCTGTCAAGTGGGGCCAGCAAGAACTGCTGAGCCATGAGGCAAGACAGCCTAAATCAGTCTCCAGCCTCCACCAAAGATGATCTGGTGCCAGTGCTGTTGCTTTCCCTCCCCAAGTTGGGTGGAGGGTATATAAGGCTTTCCCCTTTCTGAATAAACAGAGCTTGCTGCCTTCAGCCTGTCTCCCAATACCTGAATCGTTGACCCTCACCTACTCTCCCCTCCCCAAGAAGCAGCTCCATGGACAAAACAACACACTTCCATCTGATAGACTCTAGTCTGTGTCAGGTTGATCAAAATG
>NW_004949099.1:18078265-18079271 GCF_000317375.1 Microtus ochrogaster | reverse complement strand
AAAATAAAATAAAAATAAAAAATACTGTATACATAGAAAGTCATAGGCCACAAAAAATGCTTATAATATCAAAAAGAAGAAAAAATATATATATATAGAGAGAGAGAGAGAAACACAATTCCCAATCACCACAAATTGTGTACTTTAATTTTCTTATTTTTTATTTAATTATTTTTATATAATGTTTGTTATTATTACATCCAGAGTTAGATGGGTAACATCATGTTATCTTCATAATCACAGCATTTCCCCTGCCCGATAAGCATATAATTAAATACTAAAAGCAATTACTGATTCTTAAAATTACCTATATCTAAACATACACAAAACCAAGCACAAATACAACCATGTGCACACTTTTGAATTTATTTTGTTCTTTTTTCAAACCTGACTTTTGGCTCCTCTCTTCCCCAGGCAATGACACCAAGCTTAAAAACTTCCAGGATTATCTTTCCACATTTCCAATGTCTAAGTAATCCTTTAACATCAACTATGCCCGTGTTGTTACAGGGACTTACACACTCTTAAGAAGCATTTTACTGGTTCCCATCTGTCATTTTCTAATTCCACTTAAATCCTTGCTTATTACTCTGAGGTTGGATTTCTCCATTTTAGAGATTATATCACTCAGTTTTCATTGCTGAAAAAAGAAAAGACATTTTAGGAAGGAAACATTCATTTGGCTCCTTCTATCAGAATTTTCAGACTCCATTGCTTTGTGGCCTGAGATGGGACAAAGAGCCATGGCTGTGACAGGCAATAGTGAAAGGTGAAAGGAGACGGGAAAAGAGACCAAGAAAAGAAACGCCCTCCAAAGCATGCCCTGCCAGGAATTAGTTTCTCCATAGTGAACCCGCCAGTTATGAAAAGTTGAACCTTGGAATTTGCCAATAAAATAATCTATGAAGGAGGTTAGCGTACTCAATAACTGATTAGCCTTAAAAAAAAAACCAACTATTATGAGCTCCAAACCAAGCCTTAAATGTACAAGCCTTTGGGAACATAC
>NW_004949099.1:18056910-18064031 GCF_000317375.1 Microtus ochrogaster | reverse complement strand
TAGAAGCCCTGCAGAGAGCCCAAGAAGGCTAGGGGGCCATGGAACCTCTGAGCTCCCCATCCCAGGCTGGCGCCACGGGGCCAGAAACTCACCCCAATGCTGGGTCTCCTGGCGCCGAGAGATCAGCTGGAGACCTATTCTTTAGGGCACAATAGAATTAGGTTATGAGTATGGAATGCTTTGAAATATCTCTACTCTGCACTCACCAAATGACCTTTGCCCATTCATCCCATTTTTCTACATTATGAAAACGTAAAATGTCTCCATTCATTGCCAAACAGCCCCCAAATTACTCAAACTACCAGAAAACAACTGCTTTAAGCATACTACCTGCATAATGCTCCAACACAGGCCTCCCAACACACAAATATCCATATTGTTTTATGATTTTTAATCCATAAATGATGTGGCAATAAACGTTTATACTCAGCCATTTATACACAAAATGTGCTCCCAGAAGTAGAATGACTTTGTCAGAGAACGTCTGTTTTTTGACTTTTCAAAGCATATTGCCTGGATTCTTTTTATCAAGAAGCATAATGTTATATATTGAGTTTAATAATAAAATTTATCCAGTGTAAAAAATGAAACAGATGAAAAAGTTGACACATCTGAAAATAAGGCAATTTTAAAACTCTGGATATTAATAAAAATTTAAAACCATGTAACATTGAACGAGAAGATTAAATTTAAGACATACATTCCCAACTATGACAACTGTACTTCAAATTAGGGGATGCACATTTTTTTCCCTTAGGAAAATAAATTACTTCATATTTTCTATGGAAAACATTAACATGCCTTACAAAAAGAGGCACATATTCTGAGAAGCACAGTGTCATCAGGGAAGAATAAGTAAGAAATTCCTATAACGGTTCAGAGGTTTACAGCTGGTATAATAGTAAAAATGTCTGATGGATATTCATTAAACCTGCAACATTTTTGTAATATTATGAGAAAATAGAAATGCTGAATTTTATTATTAGGATTAATCGCAAGTGTTATTTAAGAAAAAGCACACAAAGTGGCCTATTGGCAGAAAACCAATGAAGAGAGAAAATGTGAAAACAGAGAAACTATATGAAATAAACCAAAGACAGGAATACAAAAAAAAAAATCAAGAAAGCATGAAGGGAAAAGAAATCTACGTCTATAAGAATGTAATAAATCTACTTTTACTCACAGTTTAAAAGATATGATATCTAATATGATAATATTTTTTAATGCAGTAAAAATTTTTAAAACTGAATGGAAATCCAGTTGTGTGAATTTTAACCATGACCTGCTTGGTGCTTCAAAAACTATACAAAATGAAAAGAAAAAAAACATGGTAGAAAAGATAGAGAACATTATTATAAAATGGAGGAAAAAGATGTTGAGTACACAACACTGGCACCTTAACAAGTTTTTAAGCATGATTAATAGTCAAATAAAAGTAATACAACTTAAAGTCAGGTGCTGATAAATTCAAAAGACAATTCTTTGCACCTGTACCAGAAACTAATAGCGAAGCAAGTAAAGACTGGATACTATCATGTGGTCTATGAACATCTAAATAATATCAAATGGTGAATTAATTCATTTAAATGATGTTTTTCATAAACATATGCACTGTCTTTTAAAATCTACTATTTTTGTAGCAAATTGGTTACAACTTACTTCATAACTCTTATTAAGCTTGTGATGATCTCAGGGTTTTGTGCATGCCCATAAAGTGTTGCCTACTTGGTGACACCTCCAGCCCTTTGCCTTTTATTGTTGAGATCTCTACCTTTTTATAATAATTCATTAAGATCACTTTCATATGTGAATATGTTAAGAGATTGATGTGGGATTCCCCTCTGCATGCCGTGAATACCATAGGGCAAGGTGGGAGTTCCAACAGATAGAGGAAGAGAGAGCAGGTGGAGTCAGATAGAAGCCATGTAGCCTCCACAGGAGACAGACATGGGAGGACAGATAGAACCTTACCCGTAGGTCACAAGTATGTGGTGATGCGCAGATGAATAGAAATGGGTTAATTTAAGAAATAAGAGCTAGCCAAAAAGAAGTATAAGCTAATAGGCCAAGCTGTGTTGTAATAAAATAGTTTCTATATGATTATTTTGGGTATAGGCCGCTGGGAAAGAAATGGGCAGCCTCTGCCAACAAGAGTTGACAGCTTTAATAATTGGCATGCATACAACAAATTTCTACAATTTCTTATCTTACGTATGTTAGACATAAGTCTACAATCACCTAATGTCCAAATGGGCTGGTGCTTAGACAAAATCCTCCACACATGAGTGGAATGAGCCATGTATCCTTACATTAGGGTAAGGCAAAATATCCCATTAATTAATATATACTGTGAAAGAGAGAGCTAAAAGAAGTATTGTCCAAAGAAAACATCTTGTATACATATGGAAGATCCTGAAGAATGTCTGACACCATTTTAAGAATAAAAACTTGTATGCTACAATAATAAAGTATAGTATCCTAGGTGAAAAGGAATATAATGTGACAATACAAAGAAATTAGCAGAGCATAGAAAATATTTCAGTTGATACATATCCATGTAGAGAAAAGGGAAAAGAACAGCTGACACCAACATACATATAAGGAAGTATCATATGTAAATGTTTAAAACAACAAACAACACCAAACATGTGTTACTTATAGATATGCATTAAAATATAATTGGTAGTGATTAAGAATACCATGTATTCTGCTAACACTAGTTCAAGGTTGGATATAAGCACACACTTTCAGGGTTTAATTTATTTAAATCAAAAAGTTAAAACAGAAAATAAGTTACCAAACTAAAGACCCAAATGGCAAATTTTTAACACAATTCTCTATGTGGGTCTGCATGCATATATTTGTTTATTTTAGTACTTATATGTATGTGGTTTACATTCTTAAATCAGAAAAAAGGAAGAGGGAGTTGTGAAGTAAAAAAAAGATACAGAAAGTGAGGAAAAGGAAAGAAGAAATGTGAACCCATTGTCACTGACTATTTCTGCATTATCCACCCATAGAAATTATTTAGTTGTGTTTTTTCAGAAATATATTTTATATCTGACTGACTTTGGGGGTTGAATATATGTATATATTTATACTTTAATGTATGCAGGAAGAATAATAAAAAGAGGTCATGAATTTGAAAGAGAGCAGCAAGGAGGCTTATATGAGAGGCTTGAAGGGAAGAAAAGATAGTGTAAAATCATGTTATTATTTAATAAGTATTTATACTTATATCAAAAACAAGAAAAGACTCAAGACTGAAAAGTATAGAGGAAATAGAGCAAGCTAAATATGAAGGAAATAACATAATCACTAACAAAATAGTGAAACTGAGAGTAGAAAAACTAACAATAGCAACAAAACAATGAAACTCAACTTGGGCCATTTTTACAGCAAAAAAAAAAAAACAAAGATGTACCTTATTTAGAATGTCCTATACTTAGACTAAAATGCTAAAATCAGTAATTCAAGAGAAGACACCAATAACAAGATTATAGGAATAAAAAAGGGGGAATGGAAGCATGTATAACTGTATATCAGCAAATTAAACTTATATAAAAAATAAGCATCAAAAAGATAAAACAATTGAAACCTACCTAAAAGAAATTAAGAGGCCAAACAGACATATAACTCATGATAAAAATCAAAACCTGTGACAATTAAAGTAAGTTAAATATTTAATACCAAAAGGACTCATGTCCAGATGCCTACATTGCCACAAATAACTAAAGAGTTGTCAATATTATTTACAAACACCTGAAATTAAAGAAAAACAACATTTTCAAATATGGTCTGTGGCACTGGTATTACACTCATGCTGAAACAACATGTTAATATTGCATAAAAATGCAACCTCTACTGTCATTACATGTTTCATTCTCAACAAAACACAAGCAAATGGAATCCAGTAACACAGAGAAAGGAATAAACACCATGACTACATGATATTTTTTTCTAGGAATGCAAGACTGGTGGAACATTAAAAAAAAATTAAGCCCTATAAATGATAACATTAGAAAAGTAACAACAAATGCTTCATAGTAGTAGGAAGAGAAAAGTTCCAGGCAAAATCCAAAGGTCTTTGGCAACAAGGCTAAGCAAAGCATTACTTTTCTTCCATAACAAATGTCCTCTATTTATCTACAAAATATTTCTCATGAGAATTCTAATAATTTTAACTAACTTTTTGATCTACAAAAACATATAGAAAAACTAATTTCTCCTATACAACTCATTTAATATTCATGATCCTATCAGCAGAATATTATAGCATGTATATGATTGAATGCAATTGACATTCAGTTGCTGATGGAGATGTTCCAGCTTAGACTGTGACATAAAATAGATATGGTAGTCTGACAGCAAGGCATTAATTTTTAATACTGTAGTTTTCTGTGCTAGCACCTGAAAGGTGTACAGATTTGTTAGTGTTATATGAGTACCACATTTGGGGAAGAGATCAGTACAACAGAACCCATGAAGAGAAAATGTAAAGAAAGCAAACTTGCTCATTTTTAATGTCTACTTTTCATTATTTAACTATTAAAACAGAAATGTGAAAATATTCACAAAGTGAAAATAATTCAACCATCCTCCAACATTACTAGCAGTTCCTGCTTATTTCCAATTAAGGGCAAATCTATTTTTATGTTTTTTAGAGTCATTCCATTTTATTGTTTTTGTTTTGTTTTGCTTTGCTTTTAAAGAAATAGTACATAAAGCCCCTGTAGTTGTCATGGTTTTCTACAGGAAAAGAAATCGTAGATAAAAGAGATTTATTAGATGGCTCCCAGCATGTGGTTCAGCTGTTCCAACAATGACTACCAAGAGGTCGAAGCATCCTGTAGTAGTGCAGTCCACAAGGCTTGTCTTCAGTACATGTCAGAATCCCTAAGAAGTGGGCTTTAATGCCTATGAAGAAGTAAATATTCCAGAAAGAGCAAGAGCAAGTAGACAAAGAGAGCAAGCTTCCTTCTTGCATGTCCTTTATAGAGGCTGTCATCACAAGATGTGGTCCATATTAAAGGTGCATTTTCCTACCTCAAAGGATCTGGATTAAAAATGGGTCTTCCCAGGGATTGTGGTTTCCCAGAGAACTCAGACAAAAATGCTGACACTAAGAGAGACTTACATAGATCTAATCTACATGGGAAATTGGAAGTAGAAAAAGACAAGATCTACTGAGTAAATTGGGAGCATGGGGACCTTGGGGTAGGATTGAAGGGGGGAGAAGTAGGGAGGAGAACAGAGAAAAATGTAGAGCTCGATAAATATCAATAAAAAAATAAATAAATAAATAAAAATGGGTCTTCCCATTTCAAATAATGTAATTAAAGAAAAAAACCCTCACAAGTGTACTGAGATGCCTGGATTTTAGTTAATTCCAGATACATTCAAACTAACAGTCAAGAATAACCATCACAACCTATATGAGGAATCCTGAATTCTTACATTTTTCCCACCAAATTTCTATCTCCTTTCCTTCTAATGTGTTTCAACAGTATGCTACATAATGAGAAGCCAAATTACTTTATTCTGTATAATTCAAAGATGTATTAAACTGTCATATCACATTACACAAGATTTCCCAATGACAGTATGCTTTTCTTAGATGGTTTGAAATGTGATGATTTTCTTGAGTGAATGTAATAATACATGCAACTACAATGTAATCAAATATAATATACAACTCTACTACCCAAAGCTTATCAAACTGTGATGTGTTATCTGTAACTAGCATTTCAAATTCCAAGGATTAGAGAAATAGCAATAACTGGAATGGAGACTTTTATATAAACCTTCAATATCACAGCTAATAAAAACATGAACGAGATTAAGCAATGTAAAGAAAATATGTTTTTCAAGTCCACTTGACTTATAATAAGTGTGTGGACAATAATAGTAGAATTCTAATACATCCCTATCATCAAGAGAAAATGATACAAAAAAGTAACACTGAGGTGACTCATTGAAATAAGAGTCTACAAATACAATTTGTGTATTTAAATAGTATATATGGATGATCTTTTATTCATGCTATTTAAAGTCTGTGAAGAACAAAATAGGATTATTTCAATAAATAGCATTTTGGTTTGCAAAAATTAAGTCTAAAATCTATGTTGAAACTGGATTTTAAGTGAATACAGAAAGTACTATGTAAAGCAGTCTTTTATATGAGTGTTTGCTAGTGTTCTGTAAACTTAACAAAATCTAGAATCATCTTAGAGGAGGAAACTTTAATTCAGAAAATGTCCCCAAAAGAAAAGACTATCGGTAAGCCTATATTACAGCTTCTTAGTGAATGATATTGGAGGGCTCAGTCTATAATAAAAGGTGCCATAAGTGTATTGGTAGTTGAGGGTACTATAAGAAAGCAGACTAATTTGACAAAATACAACATCACTTCATCTTAGAGAGATCAGAGATACAAGGAATATACCTAAACATAATAAAGGCAATATACAGAAAGCCAACAGCCAACATCAAAATAAATAGAGAGAAAGCTCACAGTGATCCCACTGAAATCAGAAACAAGACAAGATTGTCCACTCTCTTCATATCTGTTTAATATAGTTCTTGAGGTTCTAGCTAGATCAATAAGACAACAAAAGGAGATCAAGGGGATACAAATCAGAAAAGAAGAAGTAAAACTCTCACTATTTGCTGATAACACTATAGTTTACAGAAGTGTAAATATACACAAACACTTTCAGTAATGTAGCAGGACACAAGGTTAACTCAAAACAATTAGTAGTTCTCCTTTACACAGATGATAAATTGACTGAGAAAAAATCAGAGAAACATCTCCCTTCACAATAGCTACAAATAGCATAAAATATCTCAGAGTAACTCTAACCAAACAAGTGGAAGACCTGCTTGACAAGAATTTTGAGTTTTTGAAGAAAGAAAATGAAGAGGACACAAGAAAAAGAAATTATCCTTCATGCTCTTGGGTAGGTGGAATCAACATAGTAAAAATTGGCAATCTTACTAAAAGCAATGTACAGATTCAATTCAATGCCCATCAAAATCCCAGAAAAATTCTTTACAGACCTCAAAAGAAGAATACTCAATTTCAAATGGAAGAGCAAAAAATTCCAGGATAGCCAAAACAA
>NW_004949099.1:18048769-18056453 GCF_000317375.1 Microtus ochrogaster | reverse complement strand
TTCCTAAATATAACCACAGTAGCACAGACACTGAGAGAAATAATAAGTGAGACCTCCTGAAACTGAGAAACTTCTGTAAAGCAAAGGACATGGTAAACAAGACAAAACAGCAACATACAGAATGAGAAAAGATCTTCACCAACCTCACATCAGACCGAGTGCTTGATCTCTCAAGGCTGAACTCAAGAAATTGGTCACAGAGAAGAAAAAATAATCCAATAAAAAAAATGGGTTATAGACCTAAACAAAAGACTCTCAACAGAGAAATCTAAAATGACTGAAAGACACTTAAGGAAATTTTCAACATCATTAACCATCAGAGAAATGCAAATCAAAACAAGTTTGAGATTCCATCTTACTCTGGTAAGAATGACCAAGACAAAAAACACTGATGACAACTTATGCTGGAGAGAATGTGGGGTAAAGGGAACACTCCTGCATTGTTTGTGGAAGTGCAAACTGGTACAGCCTCTTTGGATATTAGTATGATGATTTGTCAGAAAATTAGGAAACAATCTTCCCCAAGACCCAGGAATATAATTTTTGGATATATACACAAAGGATACTCAATAGTACCCCAAGAAAATATGTTCAACTATGTTCATAGCAGCATTGTTCGTCATAGCCAGAACCTGGAAACAACCTAAATGCCCCTCAACTGAAGAATGGATAAGTAAAATGTAGTACATTTACACAATGGAGTACTACACAACAGAAAAAATAATGATATCTTGAATTTGCAGTCAAATGGGTGGATCTAGAAAATGTCATACTGAGTGAATTAACTCAGACCCAGACAGATAAACATCATATGCACTCATTCATAAGTGGCTTTTAGACAGAAAGCTAAGAAAATCAGCCTACAGTTCACAATCCCAGAGAACCTAGACAATAATGAGGACCCTAAGAGAGACATATATGGTTCTAACGTACATGAGTAAAATACAAGATCTCCTGAGTAAATAGGGAGCATGGGGACCATAGGAAAGAATAGAAGGAGGGGAGAAGAAGGGAAGGGAGAAGAGAAAAATGTATAGCTCAATAAAATCAATAAAAAAGAAAGCAGGCTAAGCAAGCCTAAGGGGACAAGCCAAAAAGCATCACTTTTCCATTGTCTCTACTCATTTGTGCAGTTTTTGTCCTGATTTCCCTAGAAGGTCAAGATTAAGCAAACTCTTTTCTTCTTAAGTTGCTTTGAGTCCTGGTGTTTTAGTACAACAATAGTAACCCTAAGATAAAATTGATACCAGAATGTAAACTATTGCTGTGATTAACCTTACCACAGATTTGGGGCAGTATTGTGGTGGCAGTTTGGAAATTTGGGCTGAAAAAGTCAATGAGTTCTCAGCCTTAATGAGCTGCTGTTGGGGAAACTTAGAAGGTGCAGATCATGAAAGCATGGTTTGAAAAGTTTCAGAGGGAAGTTTGAGAGTCCATTAAAGATGTTATTGATGCCTTAATAAAATAATTTGTCTTGATAAAAGAATATGGAGAAGTGGTATAATTATATTATTTTCTTGTAGCTGGAAACTTTTCTCTGTTTTTCTTAGGTCCACTACACCAGGTTTTCTCCTTCCCAGAAGTCTACCCAACCACTTATACAATAATTAATCACTTATAGGCTAATATTAATAAAATTTCTTGGTCAATGGCTTAGGCTATTACTGACTAGCTATCACTTGTAAATTAATCCATTTCTAATAGTCTGTATATCACCACATATGTTTGCCCCATGTTGGGTGCCAAAAATGTAGCTGAATCTACAAGAGTTCATTAAAGGGGTAAGAAAGATTTATTATGATACATTCACAGATACACAACATGACACATGGCCATTGTGGTTCTCCATTCAACACAGGGATGAATGACACCAGCAGTTTGATCTCCAACCATCATGCCAGAGACTGTACAACTGCCCCCTCTTTCCTTTAAAGAGGTCACATCAGTATACCAAAAGCACTGCCTCAGTCAGTTCAGACAGCTAAGGTCATGGATAGAGTGAATACCCACTACATTATCTCAAAAAATTTTTTAAAGAAAATAATAGCAAATGTTTCTAAATAAAAATAAACAAACAAACAATGAACAAAAAAAGTCAGGCAGTGATGGTGCTCATGTTTAATCCCAACATGCGTGAGGCAGATGCAGGCAAATCTCTGTGAGTTAGAAGCCAGCCTGGTCTACAGAGTGAATTCCAAGACCGTGTCCAAAGTTACACAGAGAAACCCTGTCTCAAAAGAAAAAAACAGCAATAAAAAACAAACAAAGGCAAAAATATTCAAAAATAATCTGTGGTGTGTTGTCTAATTATTTTAAGTACAAATTAATTTCAATACAGAAACATATTTTAAAATGACATTGACATGGTTGTTCATTTTATTGACTACTAGAGAAGGAGTCAGGCTGTACCCCTACCTTTCCTTAACCCAGAAGAAACTGCCTTTGTTGAGGAATTCATGAGTCTCATGCTGATATAATTATAGGATTTAAAAAGTTAATGTGGCTAATAACCTTGAATCCACTTTGGAATGTCATCAATATTTGGAAAATGAAATGTCATAAACTACAAGTGTATTTTGTTGAATTTTTAACACAGCAAAACTAAATAGTACAGTTTTGGTTTCACAGTCACTACTTGAGCCTCTCAAGTAACCTGAGCTTTAATTTGCTGTCTTGGTCTTTTTCAGGATTCTGAGCAGAAATTCACCTGAGATGTTAAATGTCTTTGCTGATCATATACTTTTACCTCTCCAAATTCAAATCTCACCTCTAAAATTTGATGACATCCTAAGGATTCCTTTATTTTCCCAAAAGAAATACTTTTGTCCCCTGAACTGTTTCTAAGTTTGCTTTTAGGTAATTATTTCTCTTGAACATCTATTATTAGATATTATCATTAAAATATCATGCTCAGGTAGAAACTAAAAATAGGTGTATCTGAAATCTAAATTTATAGATAAATGTAAATGAAGTTCCAAGATTAGTCAGCACGACTGAAGACAAAACATTAGAAGACAGTTATTTTTTTAATTTTCAGATGGCACGCACATATTTAAGAACAGATTTTGAAATATCAGTAATAAAGATCATTTTAGAATATATTATCACCCTCTGTAAAACAGCAGTTGTTAAAGCATCCATAAATAGGGATATGCAAAATAATAATAAGACATTTTCTCACTCATATACAAAATCTTAACTCCAGATGTTTCATAGAACTTAATCATGTGAAACACCTACTCATTTTTTTAGCCTGTGTTTATTGCAATAGCACATCAGTGACAAGTTACCAAAAGACTCCCTTGTTGCCCCATCCTGTGACTCTATGTGACTAACTCCAAAAACAAACAAACAAATAACAACAACAACAAAATAAAACAACCCAAACTGGAATAGAAAAGGCTTCTTTGATTTGACCCTTGTCTTTCTTTTCCCTAAGTAGTAAAGGGCATCATTTTTACCAGGTTTCATGGGGCCTCCAAGCCTCTTCGCTCTGGTTGAGTTGTCTTCCCCTCCCCTTGAATGAAAAATGTACTTTTTTTATGGTCCAAAATGAATTTTTTCCAGGAGCCAAACTTTGAGTTTCTGGAATGAGTTTTTTGACAGCTAACCTTAGTTTATCAAGTAATACATCATTGAGCAACACTGACTTGATGGTATATCATATGGTCCAGATGAAGTATTATATCTGTAGATCCTATAGATCAAAAGACCCACATCACCTAGGCAATACATTCACTACTGTCACCAGAGCTGTGGAAACCTACAAAAGTGATAGAGACCTTTTCAGGTTTATTTATAGGAAGGAGTATTATTTATTTAGTAAATCCTGTCCAGTTGTGAGGGACAGGATTATGTCCACTATTCCTAGATAAACAGAATCTTTCTGTGCTTTTTGTAAATATGTCTATGATTGAGAAAATAGAATCAAACAAAACTGACAAACTGCCCTTTCCCACTTAAAAATGGGAGTCCAGCTGTTATTTTTCAATCTCCTTTTAAAACTCTGCTGTGAGAGAAATTACAACTCTCTACTAGAGCCAGGGGTGCAGGAGATGAAGTTTGTCTTTGGTGTTTGTTCTGTCTTCCTTTGTACATAACTTTCTCCTCAGGTGCCTGCTGCCCGTCACTGAAATTTCTGAACCACTTTTGGCCCCTCACTGTGACTGACTTTGGTATAGGAATGCATGTCCTCTAAAATATGATGAACGGAAGGAGACCTTAAAACTGTGACTCTGCTACTGATCTTATGTCTTGGTTGGTATAAAACGGAAATGTGAGTCACCGAAGATTCCTGTGCAGGTTAAATGAGACAGTGTACACAAAGACATGAGACAGTGGCTGGCAGATGAAGCAAGAAATGAGACTAGTTCACAGCATTTCACCCTCATTTATTTTCCCCTCATCATTCTACCTGGTTCCTAATTACTGTGTATTTAAACATTTTATAATAATACTATGAGTTGCGTCCCATTCAATTTCAATCCTGCTTCTTTAGGGGGTCTTTTTTAAACTTCCTCCTTCTGTTTTGCAGCAACAGAATCTTACCCCTGTGAGTAACTATTAACAATCTGTTATACTAACTGTTAGGTTTTTAACAAAATCATTTGTTTGATTTTGGAGCAAAGGTCTCACTATGTAGACCAGCCTGGCCTTGAATTTGCCATGATCCTCATAAGTGTTGTGACCAGAAGTGTCATATCATGAAGACCAGAAATAGACTGATCCATTGCCCATTTAAGGTGCACACTTTTTAGTAAAATACATGAGCATTTGCTGGGAGCCA
This sequence comes from Microtus ochrogaster, assembly GCF_000317375.1. Classification (NCBI taxonomy): domain Eukaryota; kingdom Metazoa; phylum Chordata; class Mammalia; order Rodentia; family Cricetidae; genus Microtus; species Microtus ochrogaster. Next base: position 18,051,667 of record NW_004949099.1, on the reverse strand, counting down.
ATTTGAATAGCTGCCATTACAAGATGGCATTTGGCCCCAGCCTCGCTTGATAGATAACTCCATATTAGGGTTGCAGTTCTTCCACCGGAAAACAGGGTGAGTTGTTGTGATCTAGCTGCCCGCAGGGGAACATCCTGGTCTGTAACTGACAGGGATGTTCCCCTGCTTTCTTTCCTGCCAGTGGGTCTCCAGAAAAGCAGTTAAAGTATCAAAGTATCAAAAGTTGCTAGGTAGACTCCCTATATAAGCAGCTATAGTTCAGGGCTCCAGGCCCCTTGCTTTCCGCTCTCCTTACAACCAAGAGGCTCCAATAAAGCATGATTTGAGAAGAATCCTCGTCTAGTGGCTGTTCCTTCCTGCTGGTCAGAAAGTTTGCCGCAAGTATTGCAGCTTTGAACCAAAATATTTTAAATTTTCTGATCATTTTACTCAACAGATAGTCATAAAACCCATCTCTATCATGAGTTGTAGGCATTTAGGAACCACCCACGCAAAACATCTACTTGTCCATTGCTAAGCAAACAGCAATTTTCACAAGCCTAACCTTCACCAGAAATTCTAGATGTATTTGATGAGTGGATGAATGAGTTGGAACTGTATAATTATTAAGAAAACAGAAACTGAGATAAAATAGAAACAAAATGATAAATATTTTTACTAGTTAATCAAATTTTTAATCATTTTCAAATAATGAACTTAATATAGATATAATAAAATATCATTTTATAGAGAATTTCACTCAGTTTTCTCATAGTACCTGTTGGTCCACTCTTCCTCAGCTGCTGGAATAATATCCATAAATCATTCAATATAGAACTCCCAAAAATTGATGCTTTGATATCTTTACTTCTTGCACTGTGATCTATGGACCTGTATTGAAATTACTAGAAAATTTTTATTAAAATGTCAGATTCCAGGGACCCTCACTACTTCAAATATGCTAAATAAGAAACATGAGAGGTGAGACCTTACAGATGCAATTTTTAATAATCCTGCTGGTGATTCTTCTGCACATCAAGTGCAAAATCAAGTCAGACTGGAGTTTCTCAGACTTTCTTTTTAATAGTCAGGACAGTTGTTAGATGAAAACAAAGCACTCAGTAATTCTAGATCTCTCTCTACACTGATATATCATAGTCCTCCAGCACCAGCCTTGATAATTTTGGTTTAGTGCTATTTAAGAAACACTGGTTAACGGCTCTTATCAATTACCCCATTTTTTTTGTTTTTGTTTTAAGAGGAAAAGAGCAAAGGTCTTATCATTCCACATGCCTACCTGTATATTTTTAAATATGTAAAGAAGATGATGCTTACCAAGTTATACAGCTAGTCAGTCAAGTGGAATATTTGAGATATATATATATATATCACTCTTCATTTCAGGATAATGGCAGAATTGTGTAAGTTAAGATCTTATCACTGCAAACAAATATGGACATCTAACACTATAACTGAGGAATAGTGACACAGCTTACTTTAAAGCCAACAGCTCAGCCAAGTAGTGGTGGCACGCCCCTTAAATCCCAGCACTTAGGAGGCAGAGGCAGACTGATATCTGTGAGTTTGAAGTCAGACTGGTCTAAAAGAGCTACTTCCAGGAAAGGTACAAAGCTATAGAGAAACCCTGTCTCGAAAAACCAAACCAAACCAAAAGAAAACAAAAACAAAAAAAAACAAAAAAAAAACCACCAGCTCCTAAAAATGTTTATGGATTCCTCTCTGCTTAGTCCATCTCTGGTTATATATGGTCTGCAGACAATATGTGTATGCAACAATTTAGTTATGAGATAACTAAATTGACTGGAAGTCTCTGGTATTTAACAGACATGAACTAAAGTAAAGGGTTGATGACCAGAGGGATGAAGAGGAAGCCTGCATCAGTATGTTAATATGGAGATTAAAAATTGCCATCGAGTAAGAAATAAGACCCAGTAATGTAACAAGCATCTTGATTATGAACTAATGCTCAAAAGCTATGGTTATACCTCCTCTTCTTTCTGCCACATGTGCACAGTTAGGTTGTTCATTGATGTGTTCTACATAAGCAATCATAACTACAGGTGTGGTAGTTAAAATGCTTTTGATGCAGGGCAAAACACAACGTGAAGGCGCCATGGCTTCATAGGTGTCTGCAGAAGCAGGGAAGTACTCAGAGCTGTGATGGTGAGATGAAGTTAGCATCTATTTAACGCGAACCTGTGAGGATTCCTTCTCTTACTGACATGATGGTGTTTTCTCTTTTTTTGGAAGAAGAAGAACACATTCATCAGAGATTTTGAAACTGACCACAAGAAATGTGCGGCTTTTTAAGGAATAAGGATTGAGATCATAAAGATAGAGTGTATCCCCCCTCCCGTTTGTGAGCTAGCCATGAGAAAGGCAGAACAGTGTCCATGGATACACCTAGACGTAAGGTAACAGTCTCCCCATCACTTGCGTAGACCAGTTCAAAACTGGATGTTCTGAGATGACTGGCAGTAAGCAATCAAATCTTTGAATGAAGCTGAGACATCTGAACTGAGCTTTAAAAGACCTCAGTGAAGTGAGAAAAGCATTCCAGATCGGAGAGCTACTCTGAACCAACCAATGCAAAACAGCAGAACTGCATGCCTAGCAGGAAGAATATAGTAGGTCATGTACTGAGACAAAAGGCTGGATTTTAATGTGAGTACAAGAAATATAGCTTTTTTAATGACAAACTTATTAAAAAGTGTTTTTCATAATGCAAAGCTGTCGTGTTGAAGAATTGTGTTAGTAAGATTGGAGTATTCAACTTTTTGCTGCATCCTCTGAGTCACCTTGGCATAGAAGAAGAAGAAGAAGAAGAAGAAGAAGAAGAAGAAGAAGAAGAAGAAGAAGAAGAAGAAGAAGAAGAAGAAGAAGAAGAAGAAGAAGAAG
>NW_004949099.1:18038287-18048669 GCF_000317375.1 Microtus ochrogaster | reverse complement strand
AAGAAGAAGAAGAAGAAGAAGAAGAAGAAGAAGAAGAAGAAGAAGAAGAAGAAGAAGAAGAAGAAGAAGAAGAAGAAGAAGAAGAAGAAGAAGGAGCATCCTCAACACCTGACCTAGTTAAAGAGTGTAAATATTCATTTCACATTCATCTGAACATCACTGTTTCCAAAGATATGTCTTCTTGTCAGCTGAGAATTGAAGTTGAAATCTTTACAAACAGTGGAGAACAACTTTATACTTTATGTTTTACTTCATTTCCACCTGCTGCAGATGTTTGTCATCGTAGTGACCTTTTCCCTGTCAGAGAATGTCAGAGAAGCTACCTCCCAACCACTTCCAACTCCTTTGTGGTTCCTTCAGTATACAAGCCTACTGGTGTTGGATCACAGGTATACCCTTGGTGTTTATACCAAACAGTCTTTGTCACTATTGATCAACACTGTCTAAAGGAATTCTAATGCAAACCCATATGTTAATATCTTTTAAAATCACATCAATTCTTTTCAAGTGTTTTTTTAATTGTCACTTGAAAAAGAAAATTAATTTGAATAATATATTTTAGTTAAACATACATATGCACACATATTACATATATTAATATTGCTATAATATCAAATAAGACTACAATTCTGTGGAGACATTTCACAGCATTCTTCTCATTTTTTTGTTACCCAAATCTAATAAAGATCTACTAATCTCAGTTTGGGCATCAGGTGATCAGTGTCCATGTTTCCAATATCATGGTTGCCATTTATGAGAGGCTACTGCTTCACCGTGCTCCTGAGCTGATAGAGATACTGCAGAATTCCCACTGTCTACCACAGAAGCCATTGGCCCCAAAGACACTGAACACTTAAAACTTTGAATATGGATATTGTAACTGAGAAAGGGGATGTTTCATTAAAATTCCTTTGAATTTAAACAGCCACATGTGGCTAATGTTTTGGTCTTGAATTTAGATAAATAAATAGAGGTCAGTTTAAGATAATGGGAAGAAATTGAAGTATTTGGGGCGGAGAGTGTCCTTGGGGAACTAAAGTTTGTGACTAATAGTAGAAAAAGTAAGTAGAAATTTCAGTGGGGGCATTGTCTATAGTGCGCTAGAGCAGGGACCCTTTATGTTACAGGAGGATTAAAGTTACTGTGTTTTCTGACCCCTGTTTGATCTATCACGACATCTATAACGGCAGGGCTATTTACCTCAATTACCCAGTCAAATCTCATGCTATGTCAGGCGATAACTCGGAAAATGGTTTGTGTCACTCCTGTACAATTTCAACATCTTCACTTTTCTACAGCTGGATCATGTTGCACAGTGTTTGGTGACCTTTAAGTATTTTACCCACATCTAACTCCAGCAAGGGGAGGGGGGCGGGAACTGATGAAAACTGGCGATGCTTCAAAAGCACACAATTACCCTGGCTTCGTTAAAAAGCAAAGCGTGTTTCAAACAACTTGTTCTTTTTATCAGTGAAATCTAAGAGTCCTCAAGTTAACGGTCAAACGTGCCCCCTCTTATAATGAACCGGAAAATTACACTTGGCAATCAAGAGTACTGTAGCAGATAAGTAAGGCAATTTTCCTCATCATTTTTCCTTTTGTTGTCAATCCTGTTGCAAAGCCCATTGCCTTTTCAATGAACCATAATGTGAAAATTTCAGACATGCTGTGCGTGAACATATATACTTAGGTCAAGGGAGGCTGGCTTGGAACTGCTCTTTTTAAATAGGCTACACCAAGTGGAAGGTATGTCTGGAAGCAGACTCCTATGTCTTAGACTTATTTTAGTGAGATAATATCCCTCTTCTTTACTGTTTTAAAAAGATACTTGAGTACATGACCTTATATGTGCATATTAGAATACACTATTTTCCAGGTAATTAAAAGGCAAGAAATGATCATAGCATTGAAAATTACTACCTATTGATGGCACCATATCTAAATGTTTTATACAGATATAAAATGAGTAAGAAACTAACCTTTTCCTCTGGGGCTGATGTTTGAAAGAAGTAAAACATCCATGGGCTTTCTTTCTCAATGAATTTAGACAAAAGAGTCTTAGAGTAGGGTTGGAGAGATGACTCAGTTAGAGAGGGTGAAGAGTTTGTTACATTAGCATGAGAACCTGAGTTCAATCCTCAACTTCTACATAAAAACACCATGGGGCTGGAGAGCTGGCTTTGTCAGAAAGTTGTTATCTATGCCTGAGGGCTTGTCTATGATCCCCAAAGCACATGCATGAAAGTAGCAAAAAGCATGGAATTGAGTGTATGCCTGTAATTGCAGTGCTGGAGTAGAGAAAGAAGGGTCCCTGCGCTTCTTGGGCAGCTTATCTTGCTGAGTTAGTGAGCTCCTGGTTCTGTGAGAGACAATGTGGGGAATGATTGAAGAGAGCATCTGAAGTTGACCTCTGTCCTGTACATGTCTATGCACAAATGTGTACACACAAACACACCTGTATACATATATATGATCCTAAGAGTCCATAAATAGCCCTTAAGAAGTTATATAAATTAGACTAGACTGTTGCTAATCACTGTGAAACCTATGCTAGTCACTCATCGATGAAAAGAATATGATAGTCTCCTACTTCATAAGCAAATGTACCAGGCAGGGGATAAGCTAATCACAGGGGACTTGGCATTTACTAAGTTAATAAATGGCAAATGTTACTACTGTGAACAAACACTATTTGCTATTGTTGTTTTTTTTTTCTATTTTCAAGGATTAAGTCCTAGGATCTTAGATATCAATATGAGAAAGTTATTTCTTGCTTATAAAAATGCCTGCTTGTTGGACAATGCCTGCTTGTTAGACAGTTTTCCTCCATATTCAGAATAAGAGATTAGAGCTTTTTCTATCCTACGGTCCTGCAATTCCTGAGGCTCATAAATTTGCCCCAGATGTCACAATCATTCCAGCCACTGACAGTGGGAAGAATATGTGACAGCCCTTGAAGACAGGAAGTGCCACCTGGCACTTCAGCCCACAATGCACATGACCTCATTTCAAATTTGAGGAAGACTTGAAAAAAAAAGGAAGTATAGCAAAGCACATGAAATAAAGACAAAATAGGCTTTTTGTGAACATTTAGGTGCCCAAACCACAAATATGGTGAGTTTTCCAAAGAGCACACACATTTTGGCACACCTATTAACTGACAAATTAGCATGAATACATGCATCATCCACAAGAGAAAATGTACGAAACATAGGAGGTCCCTGGAGGATAAGCTGCACAGTGGCATGACCATGTTCCCCCAGGACCTGTGATCCTCAGACAAACACTCCAGATAAGCCCCAGCTCCTGGGACCTCTAGCCTGGCTTGGTAGCCTAGAAACTGTATAATTCCAGAAGTTTTAGCTGTTTCTTTCAGTTCCTTACAGTCCCAGTTCATTTTCAAAGAACACTGCTGTATCCAGCATTCAAATCTGTCTAATTTTTAACCATCTTTTCCTATATTCCCTATAATACCATGAAGTAAGTCTAAAAGAAAGGAAAATCACCAAAGCTGTAAAAGCTGTTTCTTTCAGCATGTTACTTATAAAAGAACTCCAATGTCCTTCATATCCCTTCTGATTTTCTTAAATGTAAAGACTCATTTACTCCCCCAGCCTCTGTTACTATGCTCACCTGTTACAAATTCTTACTTGTGTTCATTTTTGTTTCCAAATATTCTTTAGCCACAGGTCTCTCCCTGTCCTTTCTAGCACAGTGTATGAGTACCATTGTCTTTACATAAGTATGGCAACAGCCAACAGACAGATCATATACTCACAACTCTCTTCATGGAGGTTCCCCTTTGCACAGCAGAGTGCCTCCAATCCCTGAGGCCACCCTCTACCACAATATTCCAGTCACTACTGGTGCTAGGAGAGAGACCACACTCCTTCAATAGGTCTTTTGTGACTATGATCCTGCTTTTCATTTTGAAGGGAATGGAAAGCACTGTGTAACACACTTAAGCAGTGTGTTAAAAGGAATTTTGTCACCAGAGTTGTTTCACCAGACCACCTATCAGACAGGGCCCAGAGTTTATCACAAGGGCAATTCTCATAGCTCATGACTTGAAAATGTTCATTTGACAGAGCGAAGAACTGTAACCATGTGCTGTAACCCATCATGAATTGCCTACTGGCGCAAATCATGTTATAAACTAAATGCTTGTATGTCCCCGAGATTCATAATCAATAACACTTAACACGATGACATTGAGAGAAAAGGTCTTTGGGAACCTCATGAACAGAATTTTCTTACAAGGAAATGCACAAGACCTTTCTCTCTCTGCTGCTGTTCTCTCTCTCTCTCTCTCTCTCTCTCTCTCTCTCTCTCTCTCTCTCTCTCTCTCTCTGTTTCTCTGTCTCTCTCTGTGTGTGTGTGCGTGTCCATGTGTATGTGTCTATCTCTCTTTGCTCTCTGTCTGTCTGTATATATGTCTCTGTATCTCTCTCTCTCTGTGTATCTGTCCTCTCTCCCACAAGTACAACAGTATCATAGGAAGATACAATAGGAAAGTAATATGGTTAGTTAATATCCAAGAAGTACCCTTTCCAGATATGAAATCTACTAATATTTTGATCATGGATTCTACAAGCCTCAGACTTATAAAACATAAGCATATAAAAACAAATGCTTGTTTTTTTTTTCTTTTTGTTGTGAAATAGGTGAAACTTTCTTTGTCTAGTATAAAAAAGGCATTACCCTAAATACTATCAAATCTCATTAGTAAAGAACCAGCTAGAGGGTAATAGTAGAACAATAACTTAAAAGGCTATCCCAGGACATTTCCTATTTCTACTTAATAGCAAAAATAAGGCAGGAATTAGCACAGATTGGCTATCACATACAGTACTTAACATGCAATATCCTGATATTGGAATGTCTTTATTATGAAAATGTGAAAGTCTAACCTATATTTCATAATAAATCTATGCTTTCAGTTTTGCAACTGCTTTTCCCTTTCAAACTAGGTATGAATCCTGGCTCTTGAATATGTAGGAGACACACTAAATGCTATATACAACTAAGGTACATCAGCTCAGTTTTCTTACATTAAGATGTCTATTTTTAAGAGTTTATGAAGGACCTTTATATAATTGACTACTTTAATAATAACTAAAATAGGAATCATCCCTTCAAACAAGTAGAACTTATTGAATATGCATAATGCCTCAATCATTATGTCTTTTGTGTCATTCAAAGTGTTACTATGAGCATTTTTCCATTTTGTCACAACTGTGGGGTTGATTAGGAGATGGAAACTTATAGGATCACTAAGGAATGAGGCAATTTTACTTAGAAGTATATAACAAATTGGAATCATATCTCTGTTCTTCCCATTTTTCCAGCTTAACAGTGTTACAGGGAACAAAAAATGTATTTTCTTTAATGATAATTATTCTTCATCTAATAGAATTTGGGGCATCCAAGCACCAAATGAATATAGAGACTATACATATTTTTAATTATTAGAGCACTTTTACTATATTATTAGACTCATTTAATTATTCCTTACTGCTTACCAAAGCATGCTTCCACTTTGGGATGTTTTTCCTGAGTCATAAAATTTCAGGATGCAATATGTACACAATGTATTTAGTTATACTTGGGGTAGATACTAAATGTTGATCGCTATATTACTGTTAAAAGATGAACAGTAAGTCACATTTTAATGCAATGTGGGGGAGCGTCTTAATGAAAGGAGTATGGAACCTTAGGTAATGAGGTAATACAAGGTGAATAAGGAGCTGTAGAAAGCAAATACTTAACTGGTGAAAGTGGACATGGCGTCTGATTTGAGACCAACTGATTGGTTAATAGGCAGCTACTAACCATTTAAGTTATAATGTGTTTGTTTCTTACCACTTACACTAAGTTGGTTTCCAGCTTGTTGCCATGAACCAAGAACACTAAGACATTTCCTTCATATAGCCTCTGAATTGCTTAATTTAACATTATATCACATTGCTATTATATTCCAACTAAAGGGCTCTCACTGGTAGGTTATTCTTATTCTTACTGCTCGCTGATATGTTTAGCATCCTGGGTCTATACATGGGAAAATATTAACGTATAGAAAATTGAAATGGATATGCCAGGATAAGGATGAACATGTTAATCACTTTCACTTTCTTGCTGCCTTGCTAATACAAGTGATCAAAGACACCATCAAAGAAGACAGAGAGCATCTACCATGGAATCAGACATAATTCGGGGAATGTCTTTACATCATCATTTGAAATAAAGATGCAATATTAGTTCTACTTCAGAGATTACTTAGTAAAATACAAAAAAAAGTAATTTACTTGAAGTCAGTAGTGTGTGTTAAAGACACCATCAAGTTTTACTATTATTAGTGACACTATCTATAATGGCCTGGCCTTAGTGATGTGTGGACTGCAGTATGTTAAGATACTTTCAAATATTACCTAATTCATTAGTAACATCAATAAATGGGAAGTGAACTGAGTTCTGCAGAAGAAACAAACTTATTAGTTTAATATTGACTCACCAAGAACTATTGAATGCTTCTTGTTCTTGGCTCAATTACTTTGGAGTCGGTGGTGATGGAGCACTGAAAAAGACCAAGTGCTCCTCTTAAGGGACCTGCACCCTAGTATGGGGAAGAGTGTGGTTTCACAAAATAAGTGGGCTAAAAAGAAAAATAAGACAACATTCTGAATTTACAGTTGGACAGTGTAATTTTTTAATAAACATTTTACAAACTCTTTGGAATTCTCCTCTGCTCAAATAAGAAGCATCCCCAATGACTTGTTCCCAAAAAGGGAACTTGGCACGCAGGAGAAAAACAAAGCATTGCCACGTAAGTAACTTCCAAACCTAGGTTACAGACAGCCAGCTGGCTTCCAACTGGCAATCTTGCTTCCATTCATGCTCAACTGCCCTCTCATTCCTCCACCTGTGTGTTTGGAATCTTTATGTTAGCTCTGTGGCAAAGAGACCATGTGGCGATATCACACAGAGATGGAAACAGATGTCCAAGGAGACCCAGCTGTTGAGTCTTCTCCATCCAGGTGGCATGCACATGGGAGAAGAAGCCTTCAGATAATTCCAGTCCTCAGACTATTGGTCACTTCCTTCATCCAGACTTAAGCACAGTAAGAAAGAGTTGTCTGTTCTTAGTGTCCAATACTCAGACTTCAGATGCAAGAACAAAATAAACATTTTTGTATTAGCCAACTACATTTTCCAGCGATTGATTACACATCCGTAATAACTGGAACATGGGTAATTAACATTGGAAGAAACTTATTTGGAAAACCGATATTAGAACAGAAGCATAAAGGAAATAGGTAATATGTCACTCACAGATATGAAGTACAAACTTCCCAGAGAGGTGGAACAATGGATGTGCTGTAGAAGGCCCTTGAGGTAGTTAATATTCCATTGTCTGTGGAAAGGAAATGTGCATGAGAACATATCAGGAGAGGTATCACTCAGGAAATAAGAACAATGATTAGAAATGAAAAGATAATGTGGGTGACCTACAGTCTTACCCTTGTTGTTGAATATCCTCTTATTGTAGTTCTGAATTGCAACACCAAGATGTTTGTTGTTTGTTTTTACTCTTTACTCTTTGGAAGCCTGCCACCCAGCTCCCAAATAAACCACACACGAAGAGAGCTATTATTGCTTAGAAATGCCCAGCCTTAGCTTGGCTTGTTTCTAGCCACCTACCTTTTACCTCTGGGCCTCTTCCTTTTCTCACTTCCTTAATCTTACTTTCACTCTTACTTCATGGCTTGCAAGGAAGCTGGTCCCTAGCGTTCTCCTCTCCTTGTTTTCTGGTTCCTTTTTAACTGATTTCTCTTCCTATTTATACTCTCCTCCTTCCAGCCCCATCTATCCTTTCTTCTGCCTCACTGTTGGCCATTCAGCACTTTTCTTAGACCATCAGGAATTTTAGACAGACAAAGAATCACAACTTCACAGAATTAAACAAATGCAACATAAACGAAAACCACACATTTTTACATCATTAAACAAATGTTTCAGAGTATAAGCAAAAGTAACACACCTTAAAACACTATTCTACCACATACCCTTAATTGGATGTCATGAGTCATATAGGAATTTGGCCCATATCTCTGTTGTGTAGCTGAACTAAAAATAAAATAAAATAAAGAAGAAAAATGAGGCTGAATCATCAGGGCTTCTTCCCTGGCTACATGAAATGTGGTCTGCCATCCAATAGCATGGCTGAAAGAAATAGGGAACCCCTGGTTCTTCCTTGTCCCACTCAGTCAGTCATCATCTCTGTTTGAGAAATATGTTCTGGTGATCTCTGCACAGATTAAATTACGAATCATTGTTTTAAGCACTGGAATGTTTCAAGCAAGAACTTGGCTCTTTAATATTGATCTTCTGACAATGTTCTCAGCTCTATCGGTAAAATTCCTTCCATACAAGCACAAGAAGCTGACTTCAGAGGTTACCAGACCAAAGCAAAAACTTGGGCATGGTAGGGCATATCTGTCACCTCAGTCTCGTTGGGTGGCAGCAGAGACAGGCAGAGAGCAGAAGCTCATTGGCCAGGCAGCCCAGATAAATGGATGAACTTCAAGTCCAGTGAGAGACCTGTCTGAGCAACCAAATGTAGAAAGCAATAGCGGCATGGTACCCTAGGTCAACCTTGGGCCCCTGCCCTCCACAAGAGTGTATTTACATATCACACACATGCACCATCACCACAAAACAGCAAACACAGACTGTCCATGAGAAGTCTGGATAGTATAGAGCACATAAAATAAACAAACAAAAATAGTAAGAGATATAAGATGGATTTTCAATCAGTCAAGTGATAATGATAAGAGTCTATGAAATAATTTATGCTATTCAATAATAAAAATATAGTTCTCTATTTCTAGATAAATTTATTGCAATATTTTCAAGGGACTGCCATTCCATTTTAAGAGAATTTAGGGGTGTCTATCTCCATTTTCACCAGGCCATCAGCAAAATTTCCTTTCCTAGATTTGATGTCAACTTGACACAGACTAGAGTTATCTGAGAGTAAATCTCTGGCAGGTGTATTACCTAGACTAGATTGGCTTTCAGAAATGTCTGGGAGAGTTTTCTTAATTATTAATTAACTAGGGGGAGGGTCTAACCCACTGTGGGTGGCACTGTTCTATAGACTGGTGCCTTGAGGCTCTATGAAAAGTTAGTTAACTAAGAGTCTGTGACAAGGCATCCAACACTGTTCCTCCTTTGTTTCTGCTTTAGGTTCCTGCCTGGAGTTCATTCTCAGATGCCTCTTAATGATAGCCTTAAGTGTCAGCTTCCATAAAAGCCTTTCTCCCACCAAGTTGCTTCTGTCAGAATGTCCTGTCGCAGAACAGAAGGAAAAGTAAAACATTTGTGACTTTTTCATTCCCTACCCAAACTGAAAATTCAGTCTCAGGACTGTGGTCAACTCAGCAGGATGCCCTAAGATACTGGCTCTTAATAAAAGAACAATAAGCACTTTCTTAAACCCTTTCTTTCTATTACTATTTATGCATGATATTTAGGGTTTTAAACAAATAATTTTTAAAAGGCATATATGCTAAGAGAAATGACAGAAATCTACAAGCAACACAAAGGACATGGAAGTACTTTGGTAATGATTTTGGAGACCAAATTATCCCCTGAGTTCCTGCAGTCTGTAGATAAGAGCATTTGCAGAAGTTTTATGCAAAGTTCAAGATGACCAAAAAATGCGAATTCAATGCGGATGGGTATGTACTCAGTGAAGGGTGGAACAAGATTAGAGAGATCTTCCTAAATTAGCCTTTCCCCCTTTAACAAGTTACAGAAACGTTGAAAGCACTGACTGCTATGCATTCCTAGATAAAATTTAAGACCTCTAAGGTTACAGAAAATAGATTCCTTAATGCTAAACTCAAAACGTGTATTATTTCTCCTAGGATACAATTGTAGCAAACCATACCTGATGGCAGAAATCCAATTATAGCAGTAAAGGTTGGTCTCCGTTATTCGTTTCTTCCAGTAAAAGCAAACTGCGAGATGAGGTGAGCAGGAAGCAGCTCCCTTCATAAATGTACCAACTTCCATTTGCTATCAATTTTTTGTTAGTGAAAGAATGAAAATGAATAAAGGCTTCCAACATATGTGGGTAGCTTCAGTATAGACGTCTGCATTTTTTTTTCAAGCAACAAGCAGAGAAAGAACATAACCTTTCTAATGACAATAAGATATTCTCTAAGGAAGGCAGGACATTGTACCGTTTAAGCATCAAAGTCCTTGAGTCAGAGGCAGAGGTTGAAAGCTACATTCTAGTGAGTTCTATGAATTACAATAAATCACACACACACACACACACACACACATGCACACACACACACATGCACACACACACA
>NW_004949099.1:18023265-18038166 GCF_000317375.1 Microtus ochrogaster | reverse complement strand
CACACACACATACACACGAAAAAGGAAGGGAAGTAGGAATGGAGAGAGAGAAAAAAGAAAACAACTTTCCAAGCCTCAGTTTCCTTTTTTGGTAACGATAGGAAGATTTATAGCATCTTTAGCTAATGAATTGCAATTAAATGAAGGAGTGGATAAGCAAGCACCAGTAAGCTTGGGCTGTCTGCTCAGCCTTTGTTACATACATTCTTAGCAGGTTGAGTTTCATGTTGCCTAAATCACTTTTATCTGCACTGCTTTGGAGCTTGCTCATTTAAACCTGGAAAATTACAAAGACACCAGAAACACAATTACCTCAACATTTTCCTGGTTTAGAGCAGTGGGGGTGATGACAGGGAAAAAAAAATGTTTTTGCTTTTTCTGGAATCCACTGGTGGAGAAAATGACACTGCGGTAAGCCTCAGAGTCTAAACTATGCTGATAAACTTTGTTGTCGCTAACTCTTGTCTACCTTATCTTTCTAATGAACCCACTTTGTCTAATCAGCAGAACAGTTACAGTTCTCACACACTCTTTCTGTGGCTGGAAAGAGGATAAAACCAGAAGTGAGAACGAGGGAACATTTATCTCTTCAAGATCCCCCTTGAAGAAGAGACCATTTTGTGTGTTTGCTGAGCTTGTTCTTTCTTTCATTCAAGGTTCATGATTTATTCTGCAGTGAATGCTTGTCAGTGCTGATGCCGTGATGCCAAGCTGCTGGGTCCCTGTCTCGGCTCACTGATGTAGCAAATGGCCACCTGATAGAGAGCAGAGTCCCTAGCTGGCTGCTTGCCTGTCACTGTTTCAGCCTTTTGATATTCTTGATCTGGCTGCCACATTGAGAAAGAGCATCAAGCCAGCTGACCCAAGCTATCTTTTAAGGTCCCCTCTGCCTCTGAGCAACTGTGTGGTCCCACAAAGTCTTTTCACCTCTGTTGGTCTCAATCTTTCATCGGCAGCACAGAGATAATTATGACACTTGCTGTTCTTTGGTGAAAATTAAAGGAGACAATTATCTGAACGCCTGTGGTACAAACAGGGGACTCCGTATTTGTTCACCAGAAAGCTGTTATTTCAAAAACCTCAGCAGTGAGACAGGGACAAAGGTGCTTTAGTCAAATCTCTCCTGTTGATCGCCATACACCCTGGGGATCAGATGACTCCTCAGAAGCCAGGACTCTCTCAGGGTAAGGACAAGAGCGCTGATATCGATCACCTTAGGCTCCCTAAAAATCAGTTTAGGCTAAATTTCCACAATGCTATCATAAGGTTTCAAATGAAGCTGCTGATTAAACACAGGAGAATCAGAAACTTGTATGAAAGGCAAAATTACCGACTTGGACCATAATACAAGAGGGTAGGATAGAAAGAGGTTTGCTCAGTAAAAGAGTGATTTCTGAAGCATACAGATCAGTAGAAATAAAAGGCAAGCCACACTTGCAATTCAAAAGTCTGTAGTGCTCACATTTAAAAAGTTAAAACAAATACATCTCATTTAATACTTTTAGTACCACATAATCAAATTGCAATTCAATGTTTTAAAAAAAAGCACTGTAAAAGTTATTGAAACATTTTCTATTACATTTTGCATCTCTAGTCTTTAAAATTCAGTGTGTATGGTGGGTGTTCCTCTCCTGAGGCAGGAAGTCAAGGTCATCTAGCCTCAGCTCTCGGAGAATTCGAGGCCAGTCTAGGCTATGTAAGACACTGCTCAGAAAAAACTAACAATGTAATCCGGTGTGTAATCTTTTTACTCTTAACAAAGCATTTTATTCATTGTGAAAAAAAAAGAGGTTTTCCATGTTGAGAGCCACTAGAAAACTGCTACTCTATGAACTAAAAGGAAAAAAACACAGAATTTGTATTGCAGATTTATTCAAAATTTCTTTTAAACCCTATAAACCATTTATTGAGGCCAATGCAAACATCACTTTCCATTGTCTGCTTCTAGTTTATTTAAAAAAAAAAAACGGCTTGACTAGAAAAAGTCCTCCTGTAACCAGGCTAAACTGCAGAGAGCAAAGCCTCTGAAAGCAGCACTGCATTTGATGGGCTCCCTCTGCTGTTCAATTGCAACGTTAAGTAGGAAGGAAGGAAATTAATACTGGTCCTAGACTCAAACACGGAATCAGACTTACTGTAGTTTCAAAAAACTTAGATGTATGCAGTAGATTAACAGGCATTTGACGTGGTCCATTGTGGAAGAGGCTTAAACCCCACAATTTCTGGATGAAACATCCTGTTATCTTAAGCTAAAGCCAAAACAAAAAATTGAAGGGAAACAAATGGAATCACTATTCATTCAACAAACATAGACAAACATTCCAAAGCTCTGTTAGAAAGGAGGAAACAAACAGAGGGAGAAACTTTCGGAACAAAATGTGCATCCAGAAGATGGCTCGGTGGGCAAAGACGTTTGGGCTGCAAGCAGAGAAACCAGAGTTTAATCACTGGGACCAACATAAAAGTGCTGGAGAGAACTGAACACACAAACCTGTCCTCTGACTTCCACATGCACACTCTGGCACGTGCCCTACCACCCTACACATAATCACACACACACACAAACACACACACACACACACACACACACACATACACACACACACACACACACATACAAGCACATACAATTATTAAAAATAGAACAAAAAATGCTTAGGTATTTTATGCATTGTTTTCTTCTGCGGTAGTCAAGACAGCTGGCTTCTGTTGATTTAATTTGAAATCTCAATAGCCACATTTCAAATGATGGTTGAAAACCAACAGTTTCATAGGTGCAGTTCCTTGCTGCTGTTTCTGGCGATGGAGAGTGTTAGGAATATTCCTAATGCGAGCTCTCTGCTGATGCAAAAATTCCAATTAAGCCAAATCATAACAAACCAAATTAAAAAATATCCAGGTTTAATGGGATTCCTGTGCCCTCAGGTGGCCCCGGCCCTTGACCCTCCTCCAGGGGAGGGGTCCAAGGTTTTGGCAAACCGCCTTGATCCTCCTACAGGGGAGAGGACAAGGTTTTGGCTGGCTACCTTGACACTCTGCCAGGAAGGGGCCAAGCCTTGGTAGGCACAGGGACTTACAGAGGGGAATGTATCTCTATACCACTCTCCATGTCTGTGGATAGGATAAGAATGTCTACACATGGTTTCTGCCAAATTTGAAGAGATTAGTCATGTTTTCTAAAGGAAACTGATAGTCTTGGACATGTGATGTCAGAAGACAATATGCCAGAAGGCAAGGCTTAGTCCAAATCCTACTTCTGCCACATATTATATACATGTCAATGTGATGGCCCTAATTTATGAGGCCCGATTCTTTCACATGTAACATGAGATTATAGCATGTTCCACTAACATCATTGTTAGAAAGCCCAAATCTTTTGAGGGTCACAGAGAGCCTCATTAAATGTCCAACACCTAAGAAAAAAATTTCCAATATGAAGAAGGGTTTCTAAATTTTTTACCCAGGTGTTCCATTGTAAGTCATTAGTTATCGATAAATATGAATTCTCAATGGTCCTAAAAACAAATACTTGAAACTGCATTCTTTCTCCATCACAACTTCCCAGGTGTGGATTATCAGTTCTTTCCACTACACCATTAAAATGGCCTTCACCTTCTGTCCTGTTCCGTGATAGATGCGTTAAACTTGTGGACTGACAGAGACATTCTACTGCTGATTTCTAGTAGGTATGTTCAGGGTTAGGCTGAAATGCTGAAGAGAGCTAGGCTTCTTTCTTGTAGGATGATTTCTCTTTTTCCCATGTAGGCACAGTGTTCTCAAGAAAGCTTACCTGGGTTTTACATATGATAACTGTTGTCACAGGGACCAACTCGCAATGCAACAAGACCTTTATAAGTAGCTCTCACCATTGGGCTTATTAAAAATCTATTGGCTAACCAATAGATTTAAAATGGTCCTAAGTCTAAAGAAGTGGAGACAGTACAAGGTGTGAACATGAGGAGTCTTGCTTCACAGAGACCATGAACATAGCAGTCTGCCATAATTTTTATGTTGGTCTCCTATCTCTAGTCAAGTATTGTCTTTCAACTCACCTCAATCACAGCAGGTTTTCTCCTACCCCAATGAGAGAAATGTCTATAATAAGTTTTGATTTTCACAAGTGGGAATGCCACTTGAATTTAGGATGCCATTAAACTTTCTGCAGTGTAAAATTAGTTATCCACAATACACGAATATCTAGCCACAAGCAGCAATGGTGCAAAGGTGAGAGATGGTTCCAGATACTTCTCAGAGAGCCAAGAATCAAATCAGACCTGATGCCTAAGTCTGGTGAGATGGTTCTGGTGGGAGAAGACAGGTATTTAAAGAACAAGGATAAATGAGTAGCAGGTATTCTACAGTACAGGGAAGACTCTGACAGACTGGGGCCAAAAGAAGGCAATAGTCAATCAGTTCTGTATGAGGTGGGAAAGACCAGATAGAGAGTGTAGGAGAGTGGCCAAGCCAGAACCTAAGAAATATGTAAGGGAAAGACGGCAGCTTGAAACAAACTAGGCTCTCAAGAACTTCTTGTTAAACATATCTAGATGTCTCAGTGTATACAGAGGGAGAGAGAGCTGGAAACAAAACAATCAGCAAATCACCAAGAGTCAGTGACTTGGCTCTCCAAGTCTCTTTCAGCTGTACAACAGAAATTCAGGAAAATTCTGAACAGCTTCCCTGAGAGTCCTTTCTCACCATTTAACTGATACTTCCTGATTCTAACATCTAGATACTTTTTAAACTTGTCATATAATTAAATTGAGTGTCATAATTGAAATCCAGGGTGACTTGATCATGTAGTCTGTAGAAGAGCTGTGAAGATGGAACAGCATGCATCTTTAGAAAGTTATTTATCAGAGTAAAGAAGATGAATGGGAGATCAAGAGAGACAAGAAAAAACATGAGGGATTCCCCACCAAAATAATGGCATAGAATCATACTCAGATTGCATAAGTATATTTTGATCAATGACAAACTTCATAGTTATCAGTGGTTCCATAGCAGATAGAGAAACTCAATATCACCTGCCATTTTTATTGCATTTTTCTCTGTGTACAGAAATAAACATATCATCCTGTCATGTTGTCTGCAGAATCTCAGGTAGTAACATACTGCACAAGGTCATAGCCCACTAATAGCCCAGGGGTGCAGAAAACAGTATCTATATTAGTGCTACTGTGCTCTGCTTTCCACAACAATGAAAACACCCAGCGGCACACTCATCAGAACATTCCATTAAAGAACCTACAACTATACAACAAGTTAGCAAGATAGGCATCCATAAATCCAAGAATAATACGGAAGGGATAGAAAAACAAGCAAAAATATAGGAAGTCAGTTTGCTAGAATAGTAAAAGTCAATTTCTAACGTGAGGCCAGTAATTGAGATCCATCTGCTCCTTTGAGTAAATTGAACTTGAGTCCTGTGCCCCATCATGATACTAACACCCCTCATTGCACTGCTTTTGGGAGAGAGATACAGTCTTCTAGGGGTTGTATGTTTACAAGTCATAGCCATTGACACGATTGGTGCAGAAAATATAGACAATGAGAAGGAGGTGCCAACTCTTTGTCCTTACATCATGGCAGTAGTACAGCATAACAGGAGAGAGGAGGTTAGCACAAACTCTGACCAGCGAGATACAGGAATGCCCATGCTATTCCAAGGCTCTCCCTAGGCCACTGTGGGAGGGATAATGTCCTGTCATGGCATGAGCGCTTCACTCCACAGTTTACATTCGTCAATGGCTTTCCACTTTTCTTTTGATGAAAACACACCTGGTCATGTTTAAGCTCTCCCTACTCCAGGGCTTACGCATGTTTCTTTCAGCATTTACCCTTCATACAGATTCCCTAGAGTTGGGTCAGAATGGTATTCACCTAGTTGAGAGCAGGAGCTGTGAGGTCAGGCTCACCTATGTTCCTGTAGGTTCTCGCCCCTGAGCAGATGCCTTTTGAGAAATGCACCTGCTATCTTCTTGCTAATATCATCAGTAGATTGCCCCACTTCTGTATATATATATATATATATATATATATATATATATATATATATTAAAAATAATTTAAAACTATGGTGGGGATGTATTGTATGAGAGAAGAATAAATTATGAGAAAAACATCCTTTTTTCCTATTATTTTCTTAATATTTTCTAATTCATTCCTATTATTTTCCTTCTCTTGAAAATAATTTTAGTTGGAATATTCACAAATATGCTTATAAGTAAAGTTATAAATAACTCATTTTAATGATTTTTTAAAATTACACTGAGTACTAAATTCAAATACCAAAGAGTTTTAATTAATTTAATGGCCTTTCTTACACATCCTAGAATATATACATATGTATTTTTTCATTAATTGAGAAATGTTTCTTTCCTTTGTGTCAAGTATTAATTCTCAGCCAGTTCATGTGCAATGCAACAAATTACCTTACCTGCAATGTTCAAACAGCTCAACTCCTGGGGAAATTGGTATTGTTAGTAGCTTTCTCAATATGTGATCCAGCAAGTTTTGTCATAGAAAAACGGTGAGAATTTCTCTGACAAGTTGGATGATTGCACATGACCAACAGACTACACCTGTGTTTCCATAAAATGTTATTCATAGGGGGAAATGGCACCCAGATTTGGGCCAAAGATCTGAAGTTATCAAATACCAAAGACAAAGGACCAGGACATGGAAACATCATCTACCCTGGCTTGGCCATCACTCTGCTCAGAGAGGAAGTCATTCACAACCATGGGTACCTACACTGCAGTGCTTGTAGCTTTCATCAGTTGTGTAGGATATGACATATCTAAGAACAACTACCATTGCATTAGCTACTTAAAGTTACTAAGGGCTCCTGATCCAAGTACTGAAGGGGGCTCCTTTCTGCTTATGCTAGGCTAGGAGTAAACAGGAGTTTCTGGTGCCCTTTCTGTGAGTCAGCCTTGTTGCTCATTTGCCCTAATGTGGAGGATGCAACTTTGTCCTCTCCTGCTTTCTTTCTGTAGTTGTTACCCCATACACTTTATATTGTGCATTCTCTTCTACCTTTACTGGCTTAAGATCACCATGCCTTTTATAAGTGATAGGTTCGCAAATTTGAGAAAGTGTACTACTAAGGGTTCAAGAAGTGCTATCTTTCCTGTCTGTGGGAGTCTGTACTGAGGACCTTATAGAGCGGTCTTCACAGTTGCTTTCTCCTACGTTCCTGAAACACCAAAGTGCTTTCTCAGAGACTCCCTTCACTTCCTCCAGCAGCCAGCAATTTGAGGAAATTTATGTCTACTCTAAATTCCTGAGTTAAAGCCTGGGGACCTTGGAGAATCACTGTTGCTGAAGCAAGAGCCTTAAACATGTGACTGGGTTTTACTAAAGATAATAGGGTGACCTCAAACTAAAGCAGCCAGTACCTTTGAAAAGAAGGGAGCTTGCAAAAATGAGAGATCGGGATGACAGAACAAGTGGGAAATCTCATATTTTTCATTCTCATCAGGTAGGATGAGAATGGAGACCCACAAAACAAGGCATGAAGATTTCCTTACTAGTCCTTAGAATAAACAGACCAGCCAGCCAGAGAAGGAGGGCCAGGGGAACATGGGATGATCAGGAAAACAGGGGGAAAATCCCTGTTAAGAAAGGTTTAACTCCTAGTGTTGTACCTTCTCCCAGGAGACTGTATTTGGAAGGTAGGGGGAAAGAAGAGCTTGTCCCACTAAGAAGTCCAGGGCAGGACTAACGGTAGAGAAGTCTGAAATTGACTACCTCTCCTGCTTCTTCAATCCCTCAGACAGGGGCTATTTTTTTCTATTCTAATACTTTGTCATTTTTATTGTTTTTCTCTCTGTGGATGGTGTTTATCTGTCTTATTCAATGTGATTTCTGTCTGGGATCCACAGAATTTCTGTTTTCAGTCTGGAGCATTTTGCTTCCCTAAATCAGATCTCTAGCTGCCAGTCTGTCACTGGCTCCCCACTCTCCAAGAGTCACTTCATTTTCCTGACCGTGTGAGTCTTCCTCCCAGGGTGTACAATTCTTTGTCCATCCCATGGGACAAACCTGGCAGTACCCCTAGATGTCCAGCACTCACCACTAACACCAGCACTTGATCTTGAGACTTCAGCTTTTAGAACTGGGGCCCAATAAGAAGGATCTGTTGTTTAATCCACCCAGGCTGTGGCTTTTGGCTATGGCAGCCATGGCAAGTTAGTACACTGTGGTAACAACATGTGGACTTTCTTCCCTTACTGTGGACCAGTTTGCTGGGTTTTTTTTTTTTTTCTGCTCTCATCTTCCCACTTCATTGCTACTGAGCACAGTCCTTCAATATACAGAGAACATTAAAATCTTTGTCTTGGTTTCTGTTTCTAGAGAACTAGATATAAAGAATAACTGAACTTTGAAAATATTTCCTTGTTCCAGATGTTTGTCACTTCTTGGAGGTCAAGGCTGAGACTATGAATCACATTTGGTCACCCTGACTGTTGTCAACAGAAAGCTGCTAATGACTTTCTCGGAATAATTGTGTGCATCTACATCTGTGCTGGTATTTACAGCCTACCAGTCCATTCCAGTGATGCTGAAGTAGCTCATGTGGAAGCAGCTCATGTGCATACCCTACTGGAATAGAAAGCAGGCTCAGACACATCATCTGAGTGGGCAATATGACTCAGGAAAAACGTGGCATCCTTAAGCACATGTGGGCAGCAGATTTTTAAATACCCACATCAATCTAATTACAAAAAAGCAGGGAAAATATTAATATCTTAGACATATGCAGGAGTTTCAATTATCTTTGGCAATATGCTGTGAGTTTTTATGTTACAAAACATTGTTATTTTTAATCCTAAAATCGTGATGTATCTTGATTAACTTAAGCTGTGTGTACATTTATAAAGTTTTCCTGTATTAGAGCCACTTTGTGTCAACAGCTACATAGTGCCTAGCCTGTGTTTGTGGAAGGGGGGACAAAGACAGAGACAGAGAGATAGAGAGAAGCAGGCCAGATAATATGGAGAGTAATAGGAAGAGATAGAGTCAGAAACAAGGGCAGAGTCACACAGAGAGAGATTGAGAATGAATGAAGGGAAAAAAGGAGAGGGAAAGAGGGAAGAATTCTTTATAAGGACATGTTTGTACACATTTTAGGCACTGTTTTATATAGTTCCCTATTTGTAAAACATCATAATCTATGATAAAATTATATTGTATTAGGAGAGAACCATGCACAAATTGACATGCTCACTCAACCAAAAAAATAAATTCTGATTGTGTCTCTATAGTATGAATAAAATGAAAATATGAAACAATTATCATGTAACTCAGTGAATTTGAAAATAATCCCTATGATCTTTTCTGTCCCCTGGGAGTTCCTGATATGTGATTAAGGCAGGAGAGCTCTCCTAACTGTGACAGGGAGATTTTGGGCAAATAAGAACATTTTACAATCTTATATGCAGATTATACTCTGTTCTCTTTATCCTTTTATAATGAGCAAGTCTATATCTTTTATTTTCACTATAATTAATCTCCAAAATAAACTGAAATAATCTACAAATGAATAAATAAAAATTTTAGACATGCTGAGCCTTTAATCTCTACACTCAGGAGGCAAAAGTAGGGGAAAGGTCAGCCTAGGCTACAAAGTGAGATTCTGACTCAAGAAAAAAAATTATTAAAAAGTTACTAAAACTTTCTTTTTCCTCTGTTATGAAATGAGAATTTGATTGTTTACTTTCCTCTTTTGCTCACCCCACTTCCCAAAGACACATGCTCGGTGGATGTACATAGCTTACTCTTAAGATGGATTTGACTGGAGTGAGCTCCCAAGGTCCAGATGAAGAGCAGAAGGAGGGAGAAGATGAGCAAGGAAGTCAGGACAGCAAGGGGTACATCCACCCACGGAGATGATGTGACTGATCTAATGGGAGCTCATCAAGGCCAGCTGTACTGGGACTGAATGAGCATGTGATCAAACCGGACTCTCTGAATGTGGCTAACAATGGGGGCTGACTGAGAAGCCAATGATAATGGCACTGGGTTTTGATTCTACTGAATGTAATGGCTTTTTTGAGAGCTTAGTCTGTTTGGATGCTCACCTTCCTAGACCTGGATGGAGGGGGAGGGCCTTGGACTTTCCACAGGGCAGGGTACCCTGACTTCTCTTAGGACTGGAGAAGAAGGGAAAGGAGGAGTGGAGGGAGTGGGAGGGAAATGGGAGGAGGTGGAAATTTTTAATAATAATTAAAAAAGATGGATTTGATCCCTGCTTAGAACGACCTGTGAACCTTTAGAAGGCTGGCCTTCCCACAACCAATTGTCCTGCTTTGTTCCACATGTGTGAGAGGCATTTAATGGCAAACAACAGTTCCAGGAGAAAGGTTTAGTCAGCCTTGTTCTTTGACCTTATACACACCAAGGGCTCAAATTATGTTAGATAAATCTATTACCTTTTCCCCTTTCAAATTCTTAGAAGATGTCACTAATCAGACATGATGACCTTTCCTAATGACTTAATGGGGTTTCATAAGCCATTATAGCATTGGATGCTACTAGAATCTGAGAACTTGACTACACATAACCAAATTTTATCCATTTTAAAAGCAAAAGATCAAGTTTGCTTAATTGCTGTAAAGATAGTAAAATCCTTTGAAATAGCAACATTCTGCAGAATGGTTATTCAGCCTGTGGTTTGTAATTTCACTGATATGATTTAAATTCAGACTTATCTTCACTCCTCTTCAAGAGGAGTATTTTATATATTGTCTAGAACACACTGAATAGAAGTCAATTTGAGAAATTACTAACTCCTGATTAAGAAACATGTAATTTTACATCATCGTTAGAACCAGCAAATACAACTCATTCAAATGTGAAGGGTTCCTATGTTTTCCTTATTCTGATAAAATATTAAGCTAAACCATTGGTGTTATAAAAAGTCCTACTTACAAAGCTTAAGGGAAGAAAATTCCACTCTTAGAAACTTACCTTAGAAATGTTATATTTTTAAAAGTGGACCAAGTATTTAATTGCCAGCTGGTTCTCTCAGACAATGTGATGTAAGGGCAAGGGATGAAGGCAAATGTAGTGATGGAAATGGAGCCAGCAAGGGTTCTAGCAGGCAAATTGAACTTTTTGAAATTGTGCGGCATAATATTAATAATCAGAGGGAAGACTGATATTGAAATCTAATTGAAATTGGATTTGGACAGAAAAGTGCGTCTCTGACACTTCTGACATGAGCTCCTGAAGGCAGCACAGTTTCAAGAGGCAAAGGCTTCATGGACGCCTTTCCTTTGATATTTGCCTTCATAGATAATTGAATCAGCATACTTTTGCCACACAGCCAACCTATGGAATAAGGTTTCAGGAAAGGAAAATTTGAGAAAGTCACAGATGGGAACTGGAAGGTCGCATTGGGTATTTGAAAATGATTTTGAGATACAGCAGGCATTTTGGTGGTTACTTGTGCCCTGATTGTGTAAAATAAGATTGGTGCTGAAAACCACAAATGCATTTTTCAGTTCCTAGAGAGTAGTAATTTGGCTGAAAATGATGGACAGGTAGATTTCTATTGATATTTGAGTATGTAGGCTTATTACAACTGAGTGCTTCCCTGTTGTAGTACATGGATGTAGCCTGATTTCCATTGTTTCAGGGCAGCTGTCTGGCTAATATATCATTTGACTCTTATGCAAACCAAATAGGGTTTGTCTCAGTTTACGTTATGCAGAGCCAAGAAACCACTGATATTCAGGAGCTATACCTGGTCAGCAGAAACAGACAAAAGCTCAAGACTGAGATCTGGGTCTGAGCCTGCTACCAGGTGATTGCATTGACTTGATTTTCCCTTGGGTTTTATGAATTTTACCAAAAATAGAAACCAGATAGAGACTAAATTTGTTGCTATTAATTAATTTCATGTTGTTCTTCCACATAAATTCATTGTTTCCCTGAAACATATGCCTGTTATTTTGCCCTTTTTTGATAACAGACCCAAACCAAGATTTCAGACACTTACATAACATGCTCAACATCTGTTCGAAATAGAAAAGTCTGCCCAGACTGCCATTATTTTTATAATAGTTTTCACTGACAATCTTTGCCAAACGGAACTGAGTGTTTTAGAAAAGTGTTTTTAAAGTTACTTTGCTTTCTGTTCCTATATAACAAAATACCAGTGATTGTGTCATCCATTTAAAAAAAAAGAGGTTTAGCCCATAGTTTTGGAGGCTGGAGATACAAAATCTGAGGGACACATCTAATCAGTTTCCTGTGAGGCTATTGGGTTGCTCTGTGCATGACAGGAACTTGGAAAGGCACATGACCAAAGCATATAAAGATATATGGTCAGAGATAAATAAAGTGAATCCAGAGAAATGAAGTTCACTTTCTAATAACCTGTTCTTGAAATTAACAAGGTCTTGTTCATGAGGGATCAGGACCTATGATCCAGTTGCTTTCTGTCAGACTACACATCCCAATACTGCCTTACTGTGGAACTTATACTTCAACGTCAGGTTAGAGGGATAAACCAAGCAGAACTTCCTGTCCACTTTTGTTCATGTCCACTTCCTGTCCCTGAATACACATGTATAGAAATGATATTCAGAAGGTATGAATTTGGAGGAGTACTATCTCATGGAAAAATAAATCCAAATACAAAAAGAACCCAATGGCATGGATACCCTCTTCAATGAATGGTAAGTTCTTTACCCCAAGTCTGTTCAGCGAATGGGAATGCAGGCTCCTTCTTGGATTTTTACATTAAGCTAGCTTAGCTGAAACATTTGTGTTTAAATATTTCTGATGTTTCTCTGTGTAGAGACCTGGTTGTTATTTAAGGTTCCTGCCTTAAAAGCAATGAACTCAAGTTGAAACTGAATCTATTAAAGGAAGCAATGGTGTAGCAATGAAAGGTTTTAGAACTTTAAGCTCAGTTAAGGCATTTATTTGAGGAATAATTAAAGTTTAGAAACCTCACATTCACCATCTTTAAAAAAAAAATAAGAACAACTATATTACCTGTCTCCAGGAATAGGAATCAAAATGTGGCAGAATATTCAGATATCAGAAAAATTAGGATAAATGTGAATAGAAAGCAAATAAGGGCCTGTTATTGTACGGATGACCAATTGAATATGAGAATAGATCTGTGTGACCAAAGAAATACAGAACTGGAGGAAAGCCATTTCTTAAGTTATATTCTAAGAGTCACCATAGTTTACATTACTGTTGCTGTCTCACAGTCTTAGGCTGTAGAGTGGCGGTTGTGGAGAGGGGCGTCCCTGCAAGTGTAATGTTGCCAGGAAAACTAACCGCAGAGAAGAGAAAATGAAAACTCAGCTCTGTTAGACTTACTCAGAGTGGATCAAACTTTGAGGGTCTGATGCCAGGCAGTTTATAATAAGCATATTTAAAAAAGGAGAATTTGGGGGGAAAAGTTTCCAGGTAACAATCACTCCAATTCCAGGTACCTAAAAAAACTTGATCATGAAGATAGCTTAAGGGCCTAAGATCTAGTGTGGTTTCTGACTGAGACAGCATAGAAGTCAACAGTCTAAGAAGTACAAACTTGAAAGTGACATCTTCCCTAAGGATGGTTTATATTAACTGGGACCTAAAAATAAAGTTCTAAGAAGAGATTTGAGGATAATTGTTCTGGGAAATTTGGGTGAGGGCTTGTTCTATAGATAGCAAAAGATCACTGATTCATTAACAGTACCCATTCCTAGCTATTTGGGTGGAATGCAAGCAGGTATTTTTTTTCCTCTGTTGAGGAGACAGACCCTCATGTTAAACTTTCCTAGTTACCCTAGTGATTTGTCAATTCAAGGACTTTTGTGCTCTCAAAATATTAGGCCATTCACTCTGGACAAAGGTATGCAATAGAAATCCCATGAAACTCCTGCCAATAGCAGTGATGATGAGTTCAGAAGTAGACCAACAAGAACAAGTGGAGCTTCAGGTAACTGGTGCTGAGCAGGTAGCATGAGTACAGTCTTCTGGGACTCTAAACTAGAACACTCACGAATAAGCTTGTATGTTCCTGTGACTCATCCTCTTGTGAGATAATAACTATTCTAGATTTCCCTCGCTTCTCTTCACTTCGCACCCCTTCCCTTCCCTCTCCTTCCCTTCCCTTCGCTTCCCTTCTTCCTTTCTTCCCTTCCCTTCTTCCCTTCTCTTTTCTTTTCTTTTCATTATAATCAAACCATGCAGCTCAGATCAACCATTGTATTCCTGCCTGGCTTCAGAGTCACAATATTCCCACCCAGTCTTCTGAGGACTAGGATTACAAACATGCACTATCACTTCTTAAATATTTGTTATTCCAGGCTACCATGCTTTTATATATTTTGTTATTCTGTAACATATTACTAATTCACTAAATGATGTGAGTTATTACGTTAAAAAGAAAGAGGAAAATATTTTAGGGCAAAACAGTGTATGCTATTTCCTAATGCTGAAATCTGAACAAAGGAGAAATTTTTGAGAGAATCTTTTGCTTTTCTTTTGCAGATGTGGTGTTCTAAAGGGAACATCATATTCAGCTCCCAGATGATACTACACAGTAGGGTACCAACTGTGGATATGAAGCAGGGAGGCAATCCAAGCAAGTGATGTGCTAGATACCTTCCCTCTAACTCATTAGAATGTTGAACCTTTCTGTCAATGTACTTATTTACCTAAGAGGGTATGTGTCTTGAGACATTTTGTTCCTAATAAGCACAAAGAAACCAAGTAGGCTAGAGTGGTTCCAAAATGGATGGGGGTTAGGGGATTAAATAAAGCCTTTTTGAAAGAGATTATTCTGCTTTCACATCCTGCCAATTCTATTTTTTATGTCCATCTTTGTAATCCAACTTTCTTCCCACTACAATGAAAATAACAAATATATATATATATATA
>NW_004949099.1:18020679-18023165 GCF_000317375.1 Microtus ochrogaster | reverse complement strand
TATATATATATATATATATATATACAATTGTCATACAAAAATTGCCTGAGCAAGTTTTTGAAAAATCATTAAACTCAGTGGGTCAGTACAGCATAAATGTATTGCTCCTATTTCCTTTGCGTCTAGCTGAGTTTGGACAAAGTGATAAGATTGTTTATGGGATAAGCTGCAAACCAGCCAAATGAGTAAAAACTCATAATATTCCCTATTACAACAATCATTAGGACAGCCTCCTAATGGGAAAGCTTACAGACAGTGCTAAATTCTACCTGTAAGCAGTGCAAAAATGAGGAAGGTGACAGGAAAATGGTGGCAGATGGCACACTCACGCAGAATATATGGAGAGAATAAGAGATGGAGCTTATGACATATCAGATAAAGACTATAATGTTTCCTATAAATAAGAATGAAGGTATCTCTGCACAATAATCTAATTACGGGATTTCCTCTTCTAAAATGAAGTCGCAAGAAAACTTGTATGGTTTGCCAGTAATTGAATAGTCTTAATTAAAAATTTCTGTACTAATATTGAATGTATTCTGAGAGACTCCAAAGAACCTGTAGTAAATGACAACATTCTCCAAGATAAATAAAATAATCTCATGGCTATTAAATTGCAATACTGGGAGAAATTACATCTCATATTAAGAATAAGGTGGTGAAGAAATAATACAATTCTGTTCTGGTTTATGATTTAGGATCTTAATGAGCACAAGGAGAGATAATTCCCAGAATTAGCAAAGTGACTCTCCTAGAAAGGCTTGCCTGGGAGGGAGTGGAGTGGGGGAGGCTGTGTTTGTGGGACAGATGGGGCAGTAGCATCTTAAATTTCCAGCCTCTATAGTAACTTCAGTTCCACCTTCACGCTCCAAGGTAACAATTTTATACACATCCAGCAGTTATCTTTATCATATTCTCTATATCAAAACACTATGCACAACTCCAATTATGTTCCTGGATCCTAAATGATAATGAATGAACACAAACCTAACATCATGAGGGACAATGGGGACAACAGGGATTCTTCAAAATCTGAATATCTATAGTTGACTTAAAGTATTTATTTATTTTAGCTGAGCGTGTTATGCAGAGTGCATTGTATCACAATTTACTGCAACTGTTACTCAGCTATAGAATTTAAAGAGGTGGGCAAAGCTTCTTAATTATTGGAGACTTGAATTTTTCATTGACTTATTCCTTCATCTCATCCTTTATTTCTCCATTGTTCCGTTTACCGATTCTAAAACCTCCCATTTTATACAGTAAAGAAATCTCCCCTAGGCCAGAGAGGAAACTTAAAAATACACACTTCAATTTACATACTTCACATAAACAAATTAATGAATCAATCTATTTTGGTTTTCCAAGGGAATTCAGCCCCCCACCCCTGCTGAGCAGCGTCAGCCTCATTCTGTCTCTTTTGTTCTGAGGAGGAAATGCTTTCCTAACTCTGCATGTGCAGCTTCCTTGTGGAACATCTGCATGCTCAGAAAGGCTTCTGTGGAAGAAGCGATGCAGTAGAAAGAGAAAGGAAGAAACCTTTTGAACTATTTAAAACAAAGTACTTGATGTGATGCTCTCCTCTAAAGAAGACACTCCAGCTTGAGCTAAAGGACACTGTAACTGCAGAAGAATCGGTGCTATGGGATAATCCTTCTGTACACCTTGAATGTGTATTGCTTTCACTAGTTAAAAAAGAAACTGATTGTTCTGTAGGAAAATGAGGAAACAAGTCATGAGAAATTGTTGTGAGCCACCTTTTGGGGTGACTTCTGCCATGGTCCAGCCACAGCGAGTTCATACATTCCAGGATAGGGTCATGAGGATTAGAAATACAAGGTAGGAAGAACAAATATAAGAAAGAGAAAGAAACACAGACACAGGATAGTTATGGGAAGGCAACTCAGCAAATACTGAATGCTAAATTCTGAGATTGCCCGTGTTTATTTTTCTTACACATTTATACCCCAATACAAGGGGAGTGGGGAGAAGGTAAAAGGCATTTTTAACTGACACAAAGGAATAGACTTGAATTCTCTGACTAATTAACTACACCCTAGGTCCGAATCTCCCATTTGTAGACACACCTGTTACCAACAACTTTCAGAGAGCAAAAATAAACTCAAACTCTCTGTCCTTCAGACACGGTGGAAAGGGCTCACATCTGTGTGTGGCCCTGACAAGCAATGTAGCAAAGCATAGATAAGAAATACAGATTAATTTAAGTATAAAAGTTAGCTAGTAATAACCCTGAGCTATTGACCAAGCATTTATAAATAATATTAAGGCTCTGTGTTGGTTATTTGGAAGCAGGTGGTCTGGACAGGAAATCTCTCTCTACAAGTTGGCATTCTAGTAATGATGTTTCCATAAATTTTTTGGGAATCAACAGGGCGGTGGTGGCGCACGCCTTTAATCCCAGCACTCGGGAGGCAGAGGCAGGCGGATCTCTGTGAGTTCGAGACCAGCCCGGTCTACAGAGCTAG